>NC_082731.1:40674087-40854087 GCF_030144855.1 Hypanus sabinus | reverse complement strand
CATTGATGTCCAAGACCTCATTCATCAGGCTGACACTCCAAATTGAAACACTGGCCTCAGGTTAAACGTATGACATTCTTCCTGATAACTTTCTTTAATATCCTAGTTATTGCCCCTGTCTTCGCCTGAAAGTGGTATTTATAGTTGATATGCTTTCCGTCAGTCAAGAACTAAGCAGTTGCTTCACCATGGACAGCCATAATCTGACCACCGCATCAGCTCACTGTCGTAGAATCAAAGAAAGTTGTGGCAAAGAAGCCGGTTCGGCTCCTTGGTATTGATATTGGACAAATGTTAATCTGAATTCCAAATTTATTGAGATGGAGAGCTGAAGAGGCCCTTCTGGTCCTTCAATCAAGCCTTCCGCAATCCCCCAATTTAACCCTTACTTACTGTTCGGGTCAAATTTGACCCGTTTTGACATTTGACAGCAGTAAAAACACCCTAAATGCCATTTTTTTTAGCGGATATTTGATAACTTTTCCTAAAGTGACCCAAAATGAGCAAAAATAAAAATAATTAAAAATGTTATACTTTTGTACAGGTCCTACAAATTTTTGTACCACTGAGGCTGTTCAGGGTCAAATTTGACCCGTACCTATTGAAATGGATTTTAGATCTCTGACACATTAATTAAGGATTAATCACCCATTTACTAATGTCAGATAGGCTATTTATACATTCTAAACAGATCTGTGGTTCAAAATTTGTTACACTTGTTACGAGATTCTTCAGCAGGGTCAAGATTGACACGGGCCATACTGTGAAGATATAGAATATGAACAGGTTGTATAGGTTAATCCTGGCCTAATCACGGGACAATTTACAATGACCAATTGACCTACCAACCGGTACGTCTCTGGACTGTGGGAGGAAACCAGAGCACCCGGAGGAAACCCACGTGGTCACGGGGAGAACGTACCAACTCCTTACAGGCAGCAACGGGAATTGAACCCAGGTCGCTGGTTCTGTGCTAACCGTTGTGCTAACCACTCTGCTAACATGCCGCCTTCCACAAAAATCCGGATATATCTCTTAAATGAGTTGAAGACTTCTTACCTCTGTTGATATTTCAGTGACATTGTAAGAGAGTACCGAGTAAAGTCTTCAGCATATACGGATATAGCTAGGGTGCCTAGGACTTCCTCATGGTATTGTAGTAATTTTATGTATTGCACTGTACTGCCGTTACTGCAAAAAAAAACAAATTTCATGTCATATGTGAGTGATGGTATATCTGATTCTGATCTGGGTCTCTATTGTGGACTGAGAGTGGGAAGGGGGCAGGGAGAGGGGAATCATGGTTGGGAAAAGGGGAAGGGAGAGGGAAGCACCAGAGGGACATTCTGTAATGATCAATAAACCAATTAAAAAAGGATCTAGTTCTTCCCAATGTAGAGGAGTTCCTTCGACTTCGATTATCCATGTGAAAACTATTTCAGACCCGGAGCGTCTCCCTGAGGAAATAAGACGATTATGCACGACATTCCTACAGAACAGCTACAA
Organism: Hypanus sabinus; assembly: GCF_030144855.1. Classification (NCBI taxonomy): domain Eukaryota; kingdom Metazoa; phylum Chordata; class Chondrichthyes; order Myliobatiformes; family Dasyatidae; genus Hypanus; species Hypanus sabinus. The sequence goes on along the minus strand of NC_082731.1, from coordinate 40,852,581 downwards.
AGGACCGACAGAGAAAACAGGAGACCTAACAACGAGGAGGAGCCCATTGCTACCGCCTGTCTTCCCTATATTTCTATGGTTTCTGGAAGGATCACCAGGATCTGGAAGAAGAAACAGATTAATACCACCCATAAACCCGTAAGGAAGCTGAGATCACAGCTTATGCAGGCCAACGATGGCCACGGACTCAGGTCAGCTGGTGTGTATAAGATTCTCTGTGAATGAGGAGCAGCATATAAGAGACAGATGGGACTCATGGTGGAAACCCGCATCAACCTGCATCGTAGAAGTTGTATCCATTTGGGTTACCCGGAAATATTGGCAGCAACAGAAAATTGCATTCACAATGGCCATAGGATCGACTTTCAGAGCACAAAGCTACTGTTTTTTGGAACCACCTGGTGAAGGAAGCTATTGAAATAAAACTAAAGGAAAAGAATTTTAATGAAGATGAAGGTCTCACTGTAAGTAAGAACTGAAAGTAAACAAGGTGGGAGAGCTGAAACCCAATTGGATGAAGACTAACCAATCAGAAGAGACAGACCACAGGGGTATAAATACCACTGGCCTTTACATGCCCAGGGATCCTCCCTGATGAAGAAAGCAGAGTTCAGCATTGAAACAGCGGTCAAAATTGATACCTGGACCCAGCTGTAAATGGAATATTTGGAATCAGATGACCTTGCCTGGTGTCTCAGGACTGGGTGTGTCTGCACCCGCCCCGGCACTCCTTCTCTGCCCCCTGTCCCACACCCCTCCCGCGGTGGTCCATCCTCGCCATTCCCGACATACTTGGCTCCCGCCAGATTTGCAAACTCGCTCTCCGCCCCACGCTGACAAATACAGTGCCGTGCAGAAAGCTTAGGCACCCTGGCTGTACTGTGTGCATTGAACACACACACACACACACGTACACACACACATATACACACACACACACGTACACACACACACCACACACACACATACACACACACACACACACACACACACACACACACACACACACACACACACACACACACACACACACACACACACACACACACACACCCTTGTTACTCTGCTGTCATTACCCAAGTGTACACACTTCGCTGTGTCTTTCCCTGTATATTCTGATAGTGGGTCCTAAACCAAGTTGATACACTCAGATTGGCTTTACGATATCCTTCCCTCCATACACGACTGAATATACCATTTCTTTCGTAATGGGGATGTGTAAATGTGTATCTGTTGTTTGTATACTGTATTTCAGGTCGATTCTTCTGTTTATTTTGTAGTATTCCTGTAACTACATTATGAGGTGCATCAAGGCCTCGACGGAGTGGATATGGAGAGGTTTCTCATGATGGGGGAGTCGAGGACTAGAGGACACAGCCTCAGAGTCGAGGGGCGTCCTTTTAGAACAGAGATGGGGAGAAATTTCTTTAGCCAGAGGTGGTGAAGCTGTGGAGGTCCGGTCATTGGGTGCATTTAAGGCGGAGGTTCATAGGTTCTAGATTAGTCAGGGCACGAAAGGTTATGAGGAGAAGGCAGGGGAATGGGAAATGGACCACCCATGATCAAATGACAGGGCAGACTCGATGAGCCATATCTGCTCCTATATATCCTCTGGAAAGGGTATCAAAGGGTGGAGAGCGGAGCTTTAAGGTGAGAGGGGAAAAAAATTAAAAGGGACTCGAGAGGCAACCTGCATGCAACGAGCTGCCAGAAGAGGTGATTGAGGCAGGTATAATACAAATTTGGAAAGGTCATGGAGAGGCAATCTCCAACATTCAAAGTGAATGTATTATCAAAGTACATATATGTCACCATATATAACCCTGAAATTAATTTTTGTGTGGGCATACTCAGCAAATCTATAGAATATATATATTCAATGAAAGACCAACCAGACTGCAGAAGACAACAAACTGTGCAAATGAAATATAAGTAAATAGTAATAAATACGAGAATGTGAGATAATAAGTCCTTGAAGTGAGATCATTGGTTGTGGTGTTACGTACCCGTGATGTGACAGTGGTGTACTTGTCACGTAACAGGTGTTGAAGCTATACTGGACTTAAGGTAATGGTCTTGTGATGGTGGAGTGATGTCATTTTCCTGCCAGTAGAGTTCATGTGACAGTTTTTTTTTAACAGGGTATTAAAAGGAGGACCCCTCCTTGTGAGGAGGGGCAGTTCGTGGCTGGATTTGCCATGTTGACTTCATGCCACTGCGTGATTTAATGTTATGACGCAGTTTAGTTGAAAGATGAAGTTTTATCTAATGCCTAAAGTTAAAAGGTCATTGCCAGCAGTTTCTTTACAATACTGCTAGTTGAGAATCAGTGGAGAGTGAAGATCGGAGTTCGGGAGTTAAAAGATCAAGGAGAATCGATTTCGACGGTGGAACCTTGTTTGATCCTCATTCAGAAGGAGTTCGTTGACTGTTCTCATGTTAATCCCTGTGAAATAGCAGAAAGAATTGGGAACAGTTCTGTAAAGGAAAGGTCAGTGCCTTTAAGCCGTTCCATTTGTCCATCTACGTAAATTCTTTGTGGGAAAAGTTCGATTTGGGAACCTAAGCAACACGACGTGAAAGAGAATTTAAATCGTCTTAAAAAAGTCTCTCCCTTAAATGGACTGTGAGCATTTTGAACTTTTGCATTACTACTTTGAAGAACTGTTTTTGCAAACATCGCTTTAAGAACTGTTTAAGCTTCATTGCTTTAAGAACTGTGTAAGCTGCCACACAGCAGCTGATTTCCGGTTACGTGAGTGGTTTGTTTACTTTTGGGGGGGTTGTTTTCAGTGTTTAATAAACGTGTTATTTGTTATAAAAACCCCTGCCTCACTCATATATTTATTGTTGCTTGAATCCGTAACAGTGGGAACATCCAAATGGATGGGCAAGTGAGTGTAGTTATTCCCTTTTGTTCAAGAGCCTGATGGTTGAGGGGTAATGACTGTTTCTGAGCCTAGTGATGAGAGCCCTGAGGCTCTTGTACCTTCTTCCTGATGGCAGCAGCGAGAAAAGAGCACGGCCTGGGTGGTGAGGATCTCTGATGATGGATGCTGCTTTCCTACGACAGTGTTTCATGTAGATGTGCTCAATGGTGAGGAGGGCTTTACCCATGACGGACTGGGCTGAATCCACTACATTTTGTAGGATTTTCCACTCCAGATCATTGGTGCTTCCATACCAGGCCATGAATCAGGCAGTTAATATGTTCTTTACACATCTACAGAAGTTTGTCAAAGTTTTGGGTGTCATGCCAAATCTCCACAAACTCCAAAGGAAGTAGAGGCGCACACGGGCCAAATGCAGTCAAATGGGACTAGTTTGTCTGGCATGGGCAATTTGATCTGACGAGCCTGTTTCCATTTTGTATTGCTCTATAATTCTATTACTGAGTGTTATTTTGCCAATGGATTAATTTAAAGGCATTATCAAAGCGTTTCTATAAACAAATTGCCTGAATGTTCACAAGTTCCAACAGTCACTGAATGGTTAGATTCTCACTTTAATGCTGCGAATTGAGAAACTAATGCTGGCCAAGCCACCGGGAAAACTCCCTTTTTAAACATTCAGTGAGATCTTTCTTGTTATCTTGAATGGGCTGATAAGGCTTTGGTTTCGCAACAGTAAACGGCAACGTTTCCTCTGTTTTTTTCACAACTGCACCCAGACTTTCCCCGAGCAGGGAGGTTTTTACCCGGCCAGAGAGCTGTGTGGCTCAATGCGAAAGAAGATTCCAGTGGCGTGACAACGAAGGTTACGTGCCTGGGGGCGTTTCAGTCACCGTGCGGCCGTGCACCCGCGGCAAAGAGCCCGCTTGGACCTGCACAGGAACCTGGGTCATCCGTTTGCGTTCTGTTTCTTTAAAAATTTATATTTGTTGAGATACAGGATGGAATGGTTCTTCTGACCCTTTGAGCGTGCTGCCCGGCAATCCCCCGATTGAATCCCAGCCTAATCAAGAGGCAAGGAGGATACTCACATACAAACGTGGAGAACGTCCAAACTCCTCACAGCAGTGGTCCCCAACCACCGGGCCGCAAAGCACGCAGGGGCTGCAGCGGTAGCCACCGGGCACCCCGCGCACCTTTAAGAAAAAATTCAAAATAAACAGGCTAATTCATTAGGTGCCGCCCGGCACGTAAATGTCGGCCCCGATCAGAGGCGATTTCGGTTTGTTTCTTTCAGCTTTTTTCTTAAAGATGTGCCGGGTGCGCGCCGGCTACGGCTGCACCCCTGTGTGCTTCGCGGCCCGGAGGTTGGGGACCACTGCCTTGCAGGCAGCAGCAGGAATTGAACTTGTGTTCAATTAGTTGTGCTAACCGCTCGGCTACCATCCCGCCCAAATCTGTCTAGTTAAGTTAAAACAGAAGATACAGGAACTACTCCTCAGGTTGGTCAGATATCTGGAGAGAGAATTTGTTTTTTTTTTAGTTTTTAAGAACAGCTTCTTCCTCCTGGCATCAGGTTTCTGTATAGTCCATGGACCCAGGAATCATCGGCACTGGATCGTAAAAAGCTGCTGAGAATCTCAAACTCAGCCAGATGTTATGGGCACTAGCCTCCCCAGCATTGAGGACACCTTCAAAAGGTGATGCTTCAGAAAGGAGACGTCCATCATTAAAGACCTTCCCCATCTCAGACCTGCCCTCTTCTCATTGCCTCCACTGGGGGGAGGTTTAGAAGCCTGAAGGAACTTAGCCTCTGTTCCTCATTGACAAATACAGTGTCGTGCAAAAGTCTTAGGCACAAATATATAGCTGGAGTACCAAAGGCATTTGTCAACGTGCAGCGGAGAGCGAGGGGGAGCAAAGGATGTTGGGAATGGCTGCGGGAGGGGTGTGGGACAGGTGGCAGAGAAGGAGTGCCGGGGCGGTTGGTGGCGCAGGTGCAGACGCACCCAACCCTGAGACACCAGGCAAACCCATTTGATTCCAAACAATTGGTTTCATTGATCATTACAAAATGTCTCTCTGATGCTTCCCACTCCCTCCCCGTTCCCTTCTTCTTTTCCTAACCATGATTACCCTCCCCCTGTCTCTTTCCTGCTCTCAGTCCCATATAGAGTCCTACATCAGAGTCAGGTTTATCATCACTCACATCTGTCTTGACTTTTTTTGCTGCAGCGGTACAGTGCAATACATAAAATTACTACAGTACTGTGCAAAAGCCTTAGGCACCCTGGCTACATACACATGCATAAGCATTTTATGCAGTACTGTACAATCCTGAGATTAATTTTTCAGTAAATCCAAGAACCGTAATAGAAATTGAAAAACGCACCCAACAGGCCAGGCAAACAAATAGTGTGCAAAAGGTTTAAAAAAAAATTGTGCAAATAGAAAAGAGAAAAAAATCCTCATTAAGAAGTGTGGTGCAGCTAAACAATAATGTGCAGGATCATAATGCGGTAGATTTTGAGGGCAAGGGTGGGGTTTGTGCAATAGCTAAAAATATTATTTCAATGCTAGAGGGTCTCGGCCTGAAAGGTCAACTGTTTATTCCTCTCCATGACTGCTGGATGGGTTCTTCCAACATTTTGTGTGTGTGTTACTCTGGACTTTTAACATCTGTTTTGAAGTGACCTTTCTCTCCCTCACTAGTGTGAGAGAGCCTGACTAAGATACTGAAGTGTTGAGGTATAGACCATAGTTTTTACGGACTCTTTGCATTATTGGCAAGAAGGGCTATTTTATTAAAATGGAAAGATACCTCTGTCCCTACATTAATTGAATGGTTTTCTCAAGTAATGTTATGACTCAGTTTGGAAAAAAATAGGAAGTAGAACTTTTGATCCTCGATTCGATTTTGAGAGCCAATGGGGCTCCTTTGCCAAATATTATCATTTAATTTGATTCATTTTAAATGGTTTCCTTCCAATCTCATTCTATATAAACATGAATTGGCGGTTGATGATCCTTTTTCTATATATATATATATAGATGATGCTAAGACATATTGCTCTGGAGGTTGATTCCTGATTTTTTTTTCACCTTTTTTGTAGTCAGTGTTTTTTTTTCAGTTAGTTGGGATTCTTTTCTTTTCCTTCTTTTCCTGATATAATTTTTTTTTTCATTTTCGTATACCGTGATCAGCTTTTTTTTTCTCTTCAGCTTTATTAATTGTATATATATCAATTTGTTGAAGTTTTGTATCATTTTATAGCTGTAGAAGATTATGTGCCAATAAAAAGATTCTAAAAATGAAAATGGAAATGGACTCTAAATCAGGGTCGATTAGGGGGCTTTTGCTTGCATGGTTTTGGGGTGAGGTGGTTGGTGCCTTTGCTGGTGCAAGTTGGGGAGGGGCGGTTGATGCATTTGCTGCTGTTTGTGCATGGGAGGGGGGACTTCGGAGTTCTGATGTTTCTGTCGTTTATTCTTTGGGGTTTTTCAAGTTTTGTGGGTGTCTGTGGAGAGTAAGAATTTCATTTTGTACACTGTATACATTCTCTGATATTAAGTTGAACCAATGAACTATTGAAGAAGTTCTTTTGTCAATGCTAATAATCCGTGCCATGAAAAGTCCATTAGTTTCACAACAGGCCTTCCTTGAACGGATGAGCTGAACAGATTTAATGGCAGATCATTAAATGTGGCTGTGATGCCTTGGAAGACATTGAGATATTGGTCTTTGCATTTGAGTGATACATTTTGGTACTGAGCATATGTTTCATCTTGTTCTGCAATCATTAAATTGACTTTGATGGACTCAGATTTCAGAGGTGGAATTCAACGCACTGCAGCAATTATGTCTTTGCATTTTCCGTCCCAACTAAACTCAGATTCCATACTTAGGAAAGCAAACAGCTGCAGGTGCTGAAATGAATGCTTCGCTTCTCAATTTTCCGAGATCTTTGCATTCTTCCAATTTGGCCCACTTCTCCATCATAAGCTATGTGAGCATTACAACACATTAGAGGCCGTTTAACCCACAACGTTGTACTGACATTTTAACCTGCTCCAAGATCAATCTAACCATTCCCTCCTACGGTTCCTGGCCCGCCGATTTTCTATCCTTCATGTGTCACTGATCTCTCTTTCCCTTTCTCCCTCCCTCCCTCCTTCTCTCTCTCTCTCTCCCTCTCTCTCTCTCTCTCTCTCTCTCTCTCTCCCCCCCTCTCTCTCTCTCTCTCTCTCCCCCCCCCCTCTCTCTCTCTCTCTCTCCCCCCCCTCTCTCTCTCTCTCTCCCTCTCTCTCTCTCCCTCCCTCTCTTTCTCTCTCTCTCTCCCTCTCTCTCTCTCTCTCTCTCTCTCCCCCCCCTCTCTCTCTCTCTCTCTCTCTCCCCCCCCCTCTCTCTCTCTCCCCCCTCTCTCTCTCTCTCTCTCCCTCTCTCTCTCTCCCTCCCTCTCTTTCTCTCTCTCTCTCTCTCTCTCTCTCTCTCTCTCTCTCTCTCTCTCTCTCTCTCTCTTTCTCCTTTAATAAAATGGCTTGCTAACATAGCATTTATAGTAACTATTACCACACTAGCCTGTTACCTGACTGGTGATATGCCCCTGGCATTTAGGGCAGCAATGAAGGCCCTCCATCAAAACCAATTTTGGCCTTGATCTTGGTAGTGGTCAGGGCTTCCTTCGTCGTGTCAGTAGCTTCTGCTTGGTTTTCACTACTGTCATCCCGGGTGGAGACTCAGGAATACCATCACACTCAGATGTAGAAGGGTTCTTCATTGCTGTTTCCATAACAGGTTGACTAGTCGGATTTGTTAGCCCTGAGCTGAACCCCCCAACCTGGAGGACCGGTGGACAACTCTTAGTCTGGCCTCTACCCTTCGACCCTACCAAGAGCCAAAGCATAAAGCCCTGACTCCGGCCAACGTAGCTCTCCGGGTCATCGAGGCACGCAAGCCTCCAAACCCTACGACCAGGTTGTGTTCCTCTTGGAGATACAGCACTAGCGACCCGGGTTGGATTACCACCACAGTCTGTACCGAGTTTGTATGTTCTTCCCATGACCATGTGGGTTTCCTCCGGGTGCTCTGGTTTCCTCCCAAAGTCCAAAGGTGAACTGGTTGGTAGGTTAATTGGTCTCGTGGGTATAACTGGGCAGAGTGTGCTCACTGGCCAAAAGGGCCTGTTAACATCAATGAAATACACCTATAAACTCTACCTGCATGACTATGATTAAACCAGCGATACATAAAAAGTGCATCTTAAATCCAATAATTATTAAAAATGCTACGATTCATGAAAATAATGTTGTGTCACCATGAAAAGCTACTCCTCATAGTATAGAAGTCAAAGATGAGAATTCCCAGAGTTACAGAGTTTCCATGGCTACTCCTTTATCCTGGAGAGATTTGGGTGGGGTTAAAGGTCACAGGGAAGGAGGCACAGGAGCATTAGATCCCACAGTACCAGATTCAGGAACAATTATTACCATTCAACCATCAAGCTCCTGAACCAGCATGGATAATTTCATTCATCTCAACACTGAACGGATTCCACAACCTACAGTCTCACTTTCAGGACTCTACAACTCATGGTCTCAGTATTAATTATTTACTATTTTCTTATGTATTTGTACAATTTGTCTTCTTTTGTGCATTGGTTGTTTGTCAAGTCAAGTCAAGTCAAGTCACTTTTATTGTCACTTCAACCATAACTGCTGGTACAGTACATAGTAAAAATGAGACAATGTTTTTCAGGACCATGGTGTTACGTGACACAGTACAAAAACTAGACTGAACTACGTAAAAAAAACAACACAGAGAAAGCTGCACTAGACTACAGACCTACACAGGACTGCATAAAGTGCACAAAAAACAGTGCAGGCATTACAATAAATAATAAACAGGACAGTAGGGCAAGGTGTCAGTCCAGGCTTCAGGTGTTGAGGAGTCTGATAGCTTGGGGGAAGAAACTTTACATAGTCTGATCATGAGAGCCCAAATACTTCGGAGCCTTTTCCCAGATGGCAGGAGGGAGAAGAGATTGTATGAGGGGTGCATGGAGTCCTTCATAGCTGTTTGATTTGCGAATGTAGCGTGTAATGTAAATGTCCGTGATGGTGGGAAGAGAGACCCCGATGATCTTCTCAGCTGACCTCACTATCCGCTGCAGGGTCTTGTGATCCGAGATGGTGCAATTTCTGAACCAGGCAGTGATGCAGCTGCTCAGGATGCTCTCAATACAACCCCTGTAGAATGTGATGAGGATGGGGGGGTGGGAGATGGACTTTACTCAGCCTTCGCAGAAAGTAGAGACGCTGCTGGGCTTTCTTTGCTATGAAGCTGGTGTTGACGGAGCAGGTGAGATTCTCCGCCAGGTGAACACTAAGGAATTTGGTGCTCTTTACGATTTCTACCAAGGAGCCGTCGATGTTCAGCGGGGAGTGGTCGCTCCGTGCCCTCCTGAAGTCAACAACCATCTCTTTTGTTTTGTTCACATTCAGAGACAGGTTGTTGGCTCTGCACCAGTCCGTTAGCTGCTGCACCTCCTCTCTGTATGCTGACTCATTGTTCTTGCTGATGTGACCCACCACGGTCGTGTCATCGGTGAACTTGATGATGTGGTTCGAGCTGTGTGTTGCAGCACAGTCGTGGGACAGCAGGGTGAACAGCAGTGGACTGAGCACATTGTCCAAGATGGCATGCAACTTGGAAAGCATCCTCTTTTCAGACACCACCGTCAGAGAGTCCAGTTCCACCCCTACAACATCACTGGCCTTACAAATGAGTTTGTTGATTCTGTCGGTGTCTGCTACCCTCAGCCTGCTGCCCCAGCACACAACAGCAAACATGATAGCACTGGCCACCACAGCCTCATTGAACATCCTCAGCATCATCTGGCAGACGTTAAAGGACCTCAGTCTCCTCAGGAAGCAGAGATGGCTCTGACCCTTGTAGACAGCCTCAGTGTTCTTAGTTACAAATACTTTACATACTTTGATCATAAATTTACTTTGAACTTTGAAGAGGGAAGGGTAAGAAAAGTGGCAGTGGAATTAAATTGATTTTAGTACGTACATTTTTCATATACATGAGTAAAAATCTTTACATTACATCTCCATCTAAATGAGCTTTATGTACCCATAACAGTTTAAAAGAACCATCAGCAACAGACCACGCCTGGAGTCTGGTTTTGATGTTAAAAGCACGATTTTTATTAGTATCTATTTAATTTAAACAAGAATAATCAGAATTTAACAGTGTTATGGGTATACATGTGAGTATAGAAACTATTGAGCTGGGGGGAGGGGGTGCACCAGGCTAAAAATCTTCAGATGGTAAGGTATGAATGTTCAGTTCATCCACGGATTAAGTGATGTGAGAGAGATATTTGTCATCCAAGGTGAATGGTGAGAGAAGCCATTTATGTCGTATTCCACAGGTTCCACGGTGGTAAAACAGGATAACAATCGCCATAGGTTTTATCCATCATCGTTCCAAATCCGCTTACAAATTATCACCAATAGTAGGGCTTTACTCTCTGGAGAGAAGGAGGATAAGAGGAGACATGATAGAGCTGTACAAGAATAGACAGAGTGGATAGCCAGTTCCTCTTCCCCAGGGCACCACTGCTCAGTACAAGAGGACATGGCTTTAAGGTAAGGGGAGGGAAGTTCAAGGGGGATATTAGAGGAAGGTTTTTCACTCAGAGAGTGGTTGGTGCGTGGAATGCACTGCCTGAGTCAGTGGTGGAGGCAGAAACACTAGTGAGGTTTAAGAGACTACTAGACAGGTAAATGGAGGAATTTAAGGTGGTGGGGTTATATGGGAGGCAGGGTTTGAGGGTCAGCACAACATTGTGGGCTGAAGGGCCTGTAATGTGCTGTACTGTTCTATGTTCTATGTAGATAATCACAGGGGTACCATCTTCAAAGGGAACTACCACCCAGGCAAGGGTTAACATTTAGGCAGATTCCACAGGGTTGCCCCAATTACACAATGTGATAGCCACTTATTGATGTGCTGGGTCAGTGCACAACCCACCCTTGTGGGCACGCGAGAGTTCCAACCAGTGACCCCTTACTCACTGGCTTCCTTCCATTGTCTGACTCCAACTGCGACTGACTGTGTGTGAGTGAGTGTCTTTGCTTAAATCAAAACAAGCTGCAGAGTCAAATAGTTCCACCCCACCCCAGTAAGATTCAAACAGGAGGCGAGAAAGCTGGCGGCTGATGTCACTCAGGCACTCTCTCTTAAAAATGACAGTCCATGGCAAGATAAACCTAGGTTCATCACAGAGCAATGCACAATTTATAGTAATTTATAATAAATATTATATGCAACAGGGTAGTCAATATTGAAATACAGTTGTGTCAGTGTGAATTAATCAGTCTGATGGCCTGGTGGAAGAAGCTGTCCCGGAGCCTGTTGGTCCTGGCTTTTATGCTGCGGTACCGTTTCCCGGATGGTAGCAGCTGGAACAGTTTGTGATTGGAGTGACTCAGGTCCCCAAAGATCCTTCGGGCCCTTTTTACACACCTGTCTTTGTAAGTGTCCTGAATAGTGGGAAGTTCACATCTCCAGATGCGCTGGGCTGTCCGCACCACTCTCTGCAGAGTCCTGTGGTTGAGGGAGGTACAGTTCCCATACCAGGCAGTGATGCAGCCAGTCAGGATGCTCTCAATTGTGCCTCTGCAGAAAGTTCTTAGGATTTTGGGGGCTCACACCAAACTTCCTCAACCGTCTGAGGTGAAAGAGGTGCTGTTGTGCCTTTTCCACCACACAGACAGTATGTACAGATCCTCGGTGATGTGTATCCTGAGGAACTTAAAGCTGTTTTCACCCTCTCAACCCCAGATCCATTGATATCAATAGGGGTTAGCCTGTCTCCATTCCTCCTATAGTCCACAACCAGCTCCTTTGTTTTTGCGACATTGAGGGAGAGGTTGTTTTCTTGACACCACTATGTCAGGGTGATGACTTCCTCTCTGTAGGTGGCCTCATTATTATTTGAAATTAGGCCAATTAGTGTAGTGCCATCAGCAAATTTCATTAGCAGTTTGGAGCTGTGGGTGACGACACAGTCATGGTTATACAGAGTAAAGGAGGGGGCTTAGTGCATAGCCCTGAGGGGACCTGTGTTGAGGGTCAGAGGGGCAGAGGTGAGGGAGCCCACTCTTACCACCTGCCGGTGATCTGAGGAAGTCCAGGATCTGGTATCCAAGGCAGGGTGAAGGCCGAGGTCTCTGAGCTTCCTGTCGAGCCTGGAGGGAATTATGGTGTTGAATGCTGAACTGTAGTCCAAGAACAGCATTCTCACATAGTATCCCTCTTCTCCAGATGTGACAGGAACTAGCTGGGCCTCCAACAAGGAAAAGGGGGAGATTCTCAAATCTTCCAGCGTGGGCTGGAGGTGCAGAGGTGCTGAACCTCTCTGCTGAAGAATGGGCAATTGGGACTAGAGGCCATCAAAGTCAAAGTCAAGTTTGTTATTATATTCACGTATGCCTAGGTGCAATGAAAAGCTGACTTGCCTCAGTATCACAGGCATGGAGCATAAGAGCTACAATCTTCACAGGAAGAAGATTCAAGATCAAAGATTCCAGACTGCTTAATGTTATTTCCAGTACACAAGAGAACAGAGTAATTGTTACTTCAGATCTGAAGCAGCACAAAATGAACACACACACACACACACACACATACACACACACACACACACACACACACACACACACACACACACACACACACACACACACACACACACACTCTAAGATAAAGAGCACAAAAGAGCAAATTAGAAAAATACAGGGCTACGGGTAAGCCTAGTGATTTCTAGGGTGGGGACATGTTCGGCCCAACTTTGTGGGCCAAAGGGCCTGTATTGTGCTGTACGTTTTCTATGTTTCTATGTAATAATAATTTTTAAAAACACAATAAATATAAACACATACGATAGTTTATGTACGTAGATTGATTGTATGTCCATAAAGTGATGCGAGGCACAAGAGTGGAAATAACATGACTCCGACAGGAAAAGATAAAGTAGTGGTGGTTGGGGGTGTGCAGGGGTGGGTTAGTGGGTGGAGGTGTTGATCAGCCTCACTGCTTGGGGGAAGTAACTGATGTTGAGTCTGGTGGTCCTGGCGTGGATTCGGGAGGGATGCAGGACCAACAGTCAATGAGCAGAGAGGGTGGAATCCTTCTTGAGGTTACTGGCCCTTATCCAGCCTCTTTCGGTATATACATCCGTGATGGTGGGTAGGCCGTTGCCAGCGCTGTGTTGGGGAGTTTCCACGACCTTCCTCTCTGCCGCGGTGCAGTTTCCGTACCGAGCCGTGACGCAGCGGGTTAGGACGCTCCCCACTGTCCGTGTGTAGAGTGACGTGAGTAGGGAGGTGCAAAGCCCAGCTCCCTCCGGCCTCCTCAGGAAGCAGAGGCGTCGGGGAGCTTTCCTCATCGTGTATAACGTGCTCTGGGATCATGAGAGGCCGTGTTAGCTGTGCACTCCCAGGAGCTTGAAACTGCTGACAGTTTGCACTGCTGTGCCCCCGATGTGATGAGGGGTGTGTGGGAGGTGTGAGTTCTCTTGAAGTTGATAACCATCTCCTCTGTCTCGCTGACATTGAGGGAGAGGTTATTTGCCTGGCACCAGGCCTCGAGCTCCTCCACCAGTATGTTGCTGACGAGCCCCACCACTGTCGTGTCACCCGCAAACTTCACCATGTGGTCGCTCGGGCGTCTGGTTGCACAGTGGTACGTCAGCAGGGTGTGCAGCAATCGGCTCAGGACACGGCCCGGGGGGGTGGGGGACAGTTCATGTAAATATATGCTTGTTAAATTCAAGATAATCAGGATGCACGACAGTCCCTCCCATGCAAGCAGGCTTTTTCCACTGAGGCCAGAGGAGAAAAAAACCAGCGGTCATAGGTTAAGGGTGAAGGGGGAAAAGTTTAAAGGGAACATTAGTGGGGGCTTCTTCACAGAGAGAGTGGTGGGAGTGTGGAATGAGCTGCCAGATGAAGTGGTGAATGCGGGCTCACTTTTAACATTTAAGAAAAACTTGGACAGGTACATGGATGAGAGGTGTATGGAGGGATATGGGCCGGGTGCAGGTCAGTGGGACTAGGCAGAAAAATGGTTCGGCACAGCCAAGAAGGGCCAAAAGGCCTGTTTCTGTGCTGTAACGTTCTATGGTTCTATATTTTTTTTAATAAGAAAGAACACATTAATACAAAGGAACAATAAGGTCCATTTTAGTCTATTAGGGGAATTAAGGGTCATGGGGAAAAGGCAGGTAGGTGGAGATGAGTCCATGGCCAGACCAGCCATGATCTTATTGAACAATGGAGCAGGCTCGACGGGCCAGCTGGCTGACTCCTGCCCCTATTTCTAACGTTCTTAGTGCATGTTATTCAAAGTAATCATAGTGTTGTTTAACTTAGGGTTATGCTGGATGGTTCAAGAACCGGATGGTTGGACGGAGGCAGCACACACACACACACACACACACACACACACACACACACACACACACACACACACACACACACACCCCACACACTCCAACACACACACACACACCCCACACACACCAACACACACACACCCCACACACACCAACACACACACACACACACACACACCCCACACACACCAACACACACACACACACACACACACACACACACACACCCCACACACACCAACACACACACCCCACACACACCAACACACACACACACACACACACACACACACACACACCAACACACACACACACACACACACACCCCACACACACCAACACACACACACACACACACACACACACACACACACACCCCACACACACCAACACACACACACCCCACACACACCAACACACACACACACACACACACACACACACACACACACACACACCAACACACACACACACCCCACACACACCAACACACACACACACACACACACACACACACACACACACACACACACACACACACACACACACACACACACACAATGCAGGTCAGGCAGCATTTACGGAAAAGAGCAAACAGTCGACCTGCTGAGTTCCTCCGTGTTTTGAGTGTTTCCAGCATCCGCAGATCTTCTGTTTGTGGTTGAAGGGAAGCGACTGTTTTTGAACCTCGCTGTGTACACTGGAAGCCCAGTGGAATCTGGAATGCCTGGATGGGTTATTGAAGTGAATTCTGCAGATTGTGAAAACACAGAATCTCTGGGGATTATCCAGAGTCACAATGACAAGGAGTGGAATCCCTCCCACTTCCCTCACAGCTGAAGATCCCTCTGCAGCCCCGTACCATTGTTTGATCCCATATTGTTTTGTTAGTCTGCTGTCGAAGCTCTCACACCTGCCCTTGCACACGGAGATTTACCCATACAACGCTTTTCCTTGATTTCCTGTCTGAACGCTGCTGTTCCGACACTAACCCAGAACTGAGCCCTGTTCAGCCACTCCGTCTAAAGCAATGGTTCCCAACCTTTTTTTGGCCATGCCCCACCTAATCACCTCTAAAATCCTGATGCCCCCTGTGGTGATATATAATTCTTATTATTCAAAAAGTGAACTCCTATTCACCTGGAGGAAGCCTAAAAGACCATTAACTTGGTTTAAACAAGCTTCCAAAGAACATGGCCTTCATGAAAGAGAAAAATAAAAGAACCAAAGGACTGTTAAAGTTCTGAGGAAGAAATTACTAAGAAATTATAAAAAAAGAACGTTAAGTGATATTAAAATAATAATAATAATTAATTAATTAATTAATAAAACAATGCCGATTCGTTTCTACAGCATACAAAGACAGATACACCGTTTAAAAGAGATGACGCAATGTACACACCTTCATACCACCAAGAACCGAAAGCTACTGCAAAAAGCAGCATTGGCGCGACCTCGTACGAGTTTCTTATGCGTTTGGACTCGTTCGTTCGTTCCTTCCCACATCAGTCAATTCATTAATTTAATTATGAAAGCCATTTGATGGTGGTAATGATGGTGATACACTATATATACAGTACATACGCAATTACACATGTACATACACACAAGTATTATGTATACTGTAAATACACATATGTATTAACTCGCACACACACTCATACTCACACAGACTTACTAGAAAAAATTCACTGTTAATAACTCATTCTCGAATTGCCCCCCTTAAAAATCAAATTACCCCCCTGTGGGGCGTACGCCCCACGTTGGGAACCACTGGTCTAAAGGAATGTTCTTCTATTCTGAGCCTGTGCCCTCAGGACCCAAATTGGCAAGAACTCGAAAACACCAACGTTCTTCTAGGAAGTATTACCCGAGGGTGTTCTTCATCCACCTGACTGAACAAACACAAGGAAGATTAACAAAAGTTTTGCCAGAACTCGAGGATTTGAGTTCTAGGATAAGGTTGGGCAGGCTAGGATCTTATTCCATAGAGCTTACGAAACTGAAGTGTGACTTGAATTGAACTGAATTAAGTTGACTTGACATCCTTCACAGACCTGAGGAGTGAGAAATAAAGTCAATACCATTCAACTGGCTTTACGGCGATGTGGAAATTGTGATGGAAGAGATAGTGCAAATGCACACAGCCTTGTTCTTGTGGGAAATTTATCAAAACTGAGAGGACTGAAGTTTAACAGAGACACGAGGGGGATCGCAGGTCACGTGCCCAGATGGAGTTGTTGGGGCGGGGGGACGCGCGGCACTTAGCGGGTGCTACATGTTGTCCAAAGTTGACCAGCAGGCTAGCAAAGGGAAGGTTTTCACCCTGCCACCTACGTGTCTTCTAGCATTTGAAATGAATTGAATTGACTTTATGACTTACATCCTTCATATCCATGAGGAGTAAAAATCTCTACGTTACGTCTCCGTCTAAATGAGCAACATACAATTTATATTAATTTGTAACAAATAGTATGTACAACAGGACTGTCAATATAACATAGAAATACAGTTGTATCAGCGCGAATTAATCAGTCTGACGGCCTGGTGGAAGAAGCTGTCCCGGAGCCTGTTGGTCCTGGCTTTTTTGCTGTGGTACCATTTGCTGGATGTTAGCAGCTGGAACAGTTTGTGGTTGGGGCGACTCGGGTCCCCAATGAACCTTCGGGCCCTGTTTACACACCTGTCTTTGTAATTGTCCTGAATAGTGGGTAGTTCACATCTACAGATGCGCTGGGCTGTCCGCATCACTCTCTCCAGAGCCCTGCGATTGAGTGAGGTACAGTTCCCATACCAGGCAGCGAGGCAGCCAGTCAGGATGCTCTCAATTGTGCCCCTGTAGAAAGTTTTTAGTATTTGGGGTCCCATACCAAACTTCTTCAATCATCTGAGGTGAAAGAGGTGCTGTTGTGCCTTTTTCACCACACAGACGGTATGTGCAGACCACGTAAGATCCTCGGTGATGTTTATGCCAATGAACTTACATTTGTTTACCCTCTCAGTCCCAGATTTAATAAACACAGAAGGTTCTGCAGATGCTGGAAAGCCGGAAGAACAAGCACAAAATGCTGAAGGAACTCAGCAGGCTAGGCAGAATCTATGGAGGGATAAACAGTCGTCTTTTCAGACCAAGATCCTACATTAAGACTCCTAATGACCTGAGACCTGAAGCAGAGCCTCAGCATGGAATGTCGACTGTTCATTACCCTCTGTAGATGCCACCTGACTTGCTGCATTTCTCCAGCATTTTGTGCTTGCTCCTCTAGGACATTTTAATCCTGGTAAAAAAAAGTCTATCTAAATAATCAAAACTTTGTAAACCTCTATCAGCTCGCCACTCAACCTTTGATATTCTAGAGAAAATATTCCAGGTTTTCCCAAGAGTTCATTGCTATATAGAGAGTACGGAGAAGATTTGCTAGAATGTTACCTGGGTTTCAGCACTTAAGTTACAGGGAAAGGTTGAACAAATTAAGTCTTTATTCCTTGGAGCATAGAAGGTTGAGGGGGGGATTTGATAGAGATATTTAAAATTATGAGGGGGATAGATAGAGTTGACATGAATAGGCTTTTTCCATTGAGAGTAGGGGAGATTCAAACAAGAGGACATGAGTTGAAAGTTAGGGGCCAAAAGTTTAAGGGTAACACGAGGGGGAATTTCTTTACTCAGAGAGTGGTAGCTGTGTGGAACGAGCTTCCAGTAGAAGTGGTAGAGGCATGTTTGGTATTGTCATTTAAAGTAAAATTGGATAGGTATATGGACAGGAAAGGAATGGAGGGTTATGGGCTGAGTGCAGGTCGGTGGGACTAGGTGAGAGTAAGCGTTCGGCATGGACTAGAAGGGCCGAGATGGCCTGTTTCTGTGCTGTAATTGTTACATGGCTATATCTGCTTGGTATTTACAGTTTTTTTCAGCGTATCCTACATCACTTTAATTCTCTTCAAGTACTCCTTGTGGGATCAAGTTCTATATACTCAATAGTCTGTGTACAAAAGCTTTGAAATTCTTAATTGGATTTATTACTTGTAATGTCTGGTGATCTCCAATAATTGGATGAGGACAGTAAAGAATTACAAGCAGTACTTAAAAGCAATTACATAGAAATTGTTCCAACCTTCTGCACGAGCTCCCTTCTGTACCTACTAAAGTGGCCACTGATTGCATTCTCGTAGTTCTCTCGACCGCTGCAGCCAATCCACTTCAAGGTTTGTAAAGCTCTGCAGAGGTGTTGTTATACACCAGGCAGAGAATCTCTGAAAAGTATTGTTTATGGCTGGGGTCACCCGTCTTCTGCACACCACTGCTGTTAACTTCAGCTTATGTCATTCTCCTCAGACCTCTCTCATTAACAAAGCGTTCTCACCCACAGAACTTCTGCTCACTGGATGTTCTTTTCTTTTTGTTTTTCACACCACACTCCCAAGAGATCAACAGTTTCTGAGATGCTCAAACCACTCTCTGGCACCAACGACCATCAGGTCGCCGTATCTTCCCCATTCTGATGTTTGGTCTGAACGACAGCTGAACCTCTTGAGTTGCTGCCGCATGATTGGCTGATGCACAGTTTCGAATCCTGTGGATGTCACGTGGTACTAAGTGAGATGTATCTATGGTCTTGTTTTGCTGGAACCGCGTAGTTTCAATTCCTGGGGACGCCACGTGGTTTACTGGGAATCCATGACTTCGTTTCTGTGAGAGTCACATGATGACGTGTCCCCGACGGTATGAAAGGAGACACAGTCACTCGTTAGGGAGTCGTTAAGGAATCGACGGGAAGAGAGAGTGAGAGTGAAGATCGCAGGCTTCGAATTAACCCAAAGGGTTGGGTTAGCTGACAGCACTCTGTCCATTTTGAATGTGACTGATGTTTCGTATAACCC
This sequence comes from Hypanus sabinus, assembly GCF_030144855.1. Taxonomy (NCBI): domain Eukaryota; kingdom Metazoa; phylum Chordata; class Chondrichthyes; order Myliobatiformes; family Dasyatidae; genus Hypanus; species Hypanus sabinus. The sequence continues at coordinate 40,833,341 of NC_082731.1, read as the reverse complement.
ACACGTGGATTGTGGCACACCCCTGCATGGTCCCGGGCATTGTGTGGTGACCATTTTGGCAAAAGGGACCTTCCCTGTCAGTTACTCTGTGAAATCCCGCTCTTCTTGGACTCTTCCGAAAAGGTACTCTGCGTCTGCAAACCGTTTCTTCGTCTCTGCGAGATGGCTTCTCCGCTGCATTGTGAATCTCCAAGATACTCTCTTCGTTGCATCGTGAATATACCAGTGTCTCTCTCACCTATTTCATGAATCACCTCCCACTCTAAGACTGTGCTTGGGTAAGACTTTGTTAAGAATTGTTTCTAAGTTTGACTGTTTGGGAGCTATAGACGCGTAAAGCCGTTGACTTCTGTTTAAGTTAGTCATTTGTTTAATTTTCTATATTTCTGCATGTGTTAATAAATTTAGTTGTTTTGCAATAATTCCCCAACTCCATTCTACATCTGTTGTTGCCGGTCCGTAAAACTGATTATATATTTACATTACTGAGCGGGAGTACAGGTGCACCGAATAACGCGGCCACTGGGTGTATCTTCCATTCCCTCACTTCTCAGGTGTTCATCTTCCTTTTAAAAGCACAGCTGCCGCTGGTCTGAACCACCTCAGTCTTGCTATTTCAGAGCTCCATGTTGGACTTATCAATGATGTGGTTGTCCGTCATGTCTGACGACGACAGGAAACCTGTGCGGGGGGGAATCTCCGCAGAGCATCGCAGAACCGCCTCTCCTGGCCATTGGATCTCGCTGTCCATCTCGTCCATCCAGTCTGCCGGAGCTGGGTCAGGCACGTCCCTAACTTACGCTGGCTACCATCACCTGGTTTAGCCTGCCTGTCGAAGTGGTGTACCGGGGTGGGGGGTTTGTGGCCGCTGTCACATCCAAACCGCTACTCAGAGCCGCAGGTGAGAGCTGAGTGACCGGTGGGGACCACAGCTCAGTGAGCTGCCCCAGTATGGACACGGCAGGCCCCTTATCCAGAGTTGCTAATCCCTCTCTGGACACTCCAAACAGACCGGATGATCAATTAATAACATTGTATTAAATAACAGGGCGCCACAGTATTAGAAAACCTTCAACATAATACAGGCCCTTCGGCACACAAAGTTGTGCTGAACATGTCCCTACCTTAGAAATTACCAGGCTTAACTATAGCCTTCTATTTTACTAAGCTCCATGTACCTATCCAAAAGCCTCTTAAAAGACCCTATTGTTTCCACCTCCACCACCATTGCCGGCAGCCCATTCCACGCACTCACCACTCTCTGAGTAAAAAACTTACCCCTGATTTCTCCTCTGTACCTACTCCCCAGCACTGTAAACTTGTGTACTCTTGTGACAACCATTTCAGTCCTGGGGAAAGCCTCTAACTATTAACACGATGAATGCCTCTAATTATCTTATCAGGTCACCTCTCATCCTCTGTCTCTCCAAGGAGAAAAGGCCGAGTTCACTCAACCTATTCTCGTAAGGCATGCTCCCCAATCCAGGCAACATCCTTGTAAATCTCCTCTGCAACTTTTTTATGGCTTCCACATCCTTCCAGTAGTGAGGCCACCAGAACTGAGCACAGTTCTCCAAGTGGGGTCTGACCAGGGTCCTATATAGCTGCAGCATTACCTCTCGGCTCCCATCCTTGTAAATCTCCTCTGCAACTTTTTTATGGCTTCCACATCCTTCCAGTAGTGAGGCCACCAGAACTGAGCACAGTTCTCCAAGTGGGGTCTGACCAGGGTCCTATATAGCTGCAGCATTACCTCTCGGCTCCTAAATTCAATTCCACGATTGATAAAGGCCAATACACCGTACGCCTTCTTAACCACAGAGTCAACCTGCGCATCTGCTTTGAGTGTCCTGTGGATTGTTGTATTGCAACAGTCCATGTGTCACCATTGCAGCTTGAGCTGTACCAGAGTTCAGGGTTCAATACCAGCACCGTCAGTAAGGAATGTGTATGTTCTCCCAGTGAACCATGAGGGTTTCCTCCGGGTGCTCTGGTTTCCTCCCATAGTCCAAAGACATACTGGGGGGTTACAAGGTCATTGCAAATTGTCCTGTGATTAGGCTAGTGTTAAATAGGAGGGTTGCTGGGCCCTGAGGTTCGTTGGGACAGAAGAGCCTGTTCCACTCTTTAGCTCTAAGTAAAACTAAAATTAAAATAATTAAGACAGACACTATAAGCAGAGTGGTCTCCCCGCTGCTGCATCTCTCCACAATTGTGATATCTACCTGCCAATAACGTGAACGTCTTTGGCTGGTTAATCCCTAAGAGTTCGACTCTTTGAGAAGAAAAATCGGAGCTGGGTCAGTTCTCCTGTGATCATTATGAACTCTCAGTCCTGATCAAAGGTCCATCACGGGTAAAGCCCTCCCTACCACTGATCTACACGAAACGTCGTCGCAAGAAAACAGCATCCACCAGCAGGAACCCCTGCCCCACTCAGGTCGTGCTCTCTTCCCCCTGATGCCATCAGGAAGGAGGTGCAGGAGCCTCAGGATTCAAACCACCAGGTTCAGGAACAATTATTACCCCTCAGTCATCAGTTTCTTGAACCAAAGGGGATAATTTCACTCAAATTCACTTGCCCCATCATTGAAATATTTCTGCCAACCACAGACTCAGTTTTAAGGACTCTTCATCTCAAGTTCTCGATATTTATTGCTTATTATTTACTAATTCCTGCAGCCAGCAGAGAGTCACCGATGTACACTGGCGCCGCCTTGATGTCATCTATGACTGGGGAGCTAAGTACAGCCCCAACACCATACACAAGTTTGCAGATGACACCATTGCAGTGGGTTGTCAACATATGTAGTGATGAATCAGCATACAGGAGAAAGACTGAAAACTTGGCTGAGTAGCGTCATAACAACAACCTCTCACTCAAAGTTACTAAGTCCAAGGAACTGACTGTAGACCTCTTGAGAGAGTAAGCCAGTAATCATTGGAGGATCAGAGGTGGAGAGGGTGAGCAACTTTAAATTCCTGTGTCTCTTTACCTCAGAAGACCTGTCCTGAAACAATCATATAAATATAATTGCATAGAAAACACAACAGTGTCCCTACTTCCTCAGGAGATGGCAGATGTCTAGCCTATCATTGAAAAAACTTGGTAAACTCCCAAAACTGTGTGGTGGAAAGTGTGCTGACAGGGTACATAACAGCCTGGTATAGGAACACCAATCCCTTTGAGCGGAAAACCTTACAAAAGTTAGAGGATTCGGCCCAGTACATCACGGGTAAAGCCCTCCCAACCAGTGAGCACACCGACATGAAACATTGCCTGGAAAAGCAGCATCCATCGCCAAAAACCCTCACCACCCAGGCCATCCTCTTCTCTCGCTGCTGCCATCAGGAAGAAGGTACAGGAGCCTCAGGACTCTCACCACCAGGTTCAAGAACAGCTACTACCCCTCAACCATCAGGCTCTTGAACAAAAGGGGAAAACTATCATTTTGGATTTCCCCCTCCCCCTCCGACTTTCAAATCTCTCACTATCTTTTATTTCAGTTAGTCCTGGCGAAGGGTCTCGGCCCGAAACGTCGACAGTGCTTCTGCCTATAGATGCTGCCTGGCCTGCTGTGTTCCACCAGCATTTTGTGTGTGTGTCACTCATTTTAGGACTCTGTTATGTTTTTATATTTCATGCTCATTATTTATTGCTATGTATTTATATCTGCATTTGCAGTTTGTTTACAGTTAACAGTTCCTAACGTTTAGAACATAGAAACACAGAAATCTACAGCACATCACAGGCCCTTCCGCCCACAATGTTGTGCCGCCCATGTAACCTTCTCTAGAAACTGCCTAGAATTCCCCTACTACATAGCCCTCTATTTTCTTAAAAATAGCTCTTAAAAGACTCTATTGTATCTGCCTCCACCACCATTCCACACACCCACTACTCTCTGTGTGAAAAACTTACCCCTGACATCCCCTTGGTGCCTATTTCCAAGCACCTTAAAACTCTGCCCCCTCGTGTTAGCCATTTCAGCCCTGGGAGAAAGCCTCTGGCTTTCCATCACAGCTTACAGACAGTGTTCCATAGATTTGCTAAGTATGCCCGCAGCAACAGGATCTCAGGGTTGTATGTGGCAGCATATATGTACTCTGATAATAAATTTTACTTTGAACGTTAATTATTTATACTATCATTCGAAATGCTGGTGGAACGCAGCAGGCCACGCAGCATCTATATCATCTTCGTCCTGACGAAGGGACTCGGCCCGAAATGTCGACTGTACTTCTCCCTATAGATGCTGCCTGGCCTGCTGCATTCCACCAGCATTTTGTGCGTGTTGCTTGAATTTCCAGCATCTGCAGATTTCCTCGTGCTTAATATTATCATTTCTTCTTTTTGCATTTACACGGTTTGTTTTATTCTGCACTCCAGTTGAACGCCCTAGTTGGGCGATCTATCATTGATTCTGTTGTGGTCACTATTCTATGGATTTATTGAGTATGCCCACAAGGAAATGAATCTCAGGATTGTCTATGGTGAGATACAGTGTATATAGTGTATTCTTTGATAATAAATTCACCTTGAACTTTGATACAGACAGACATACTTTATTGATCCCGAGGAAAATTGGGTTTCGTTACAGTCACACCAACCAAGAACAGTGTAGAAATATAGCAATATAATACCATAAATAATTAAATAATAATAAGTAAATAATGCCAAGTGGAAATTAGTCCAGGACCAGCCTATTGGCTCAGGGTGTCTGACACTCCGAGGGAGGAGTTGTAAAGTTTGATGGCCTCAGGCAGGAATGACTTCCTATGACGCTCAGTGTTGCATCTCGGTGGAATGAGTCTCTGGCTGAATGTACTCCTGTGCCTAACCAGTACATTATGGAGTGGGCGGGAGACATTGCATGCAACTTGGACCGTACTCAAACTTCTTTTAACGCCTTCTGCAGTGTCTTGCTCTCCCATGATATGAACACTGTCCTGTCCAAACAAAGGATAATGAACAACCAAGAGAAAATCTGGAGATGCTGAATCTACAGGAGGCCACACACTCCCGGTGTTTACTCCCGTACAGCGGTAAGACCCGACGTAGCTTGGGTGACCACTCCGCCAAGCCATTCAACGGAAGAAGCCAGATCTCCCAGAGGCCACCCATTTTAATTCCACTTCCCATTCCCATACGTCGTGATGAGGCCACACTTAAGTTGGAGGAACACCACCTTATATTCCATCTGGGTAGCCTCCAACCTAATGGCGTGAACATCGATTTCTCAGACTTCCGGTAATGCCCCCCCCCCTTGCCCCTTCTCCATTTCAACCCCCTTTTCTCTCTCTCGCCTCATCTCGCTAATCAGCTTCCCAGCTCCTTAATTCAGCCCTCCACCTCCAGGTTTCACCTGTCGCCTGGTGTTTCTGTCTCCCCTCCCCCCACCTCACCTTTTAAATCTACTCCTCATCCCCAGTCCTGCAGAAGGGTTTCGGCCTGAAGCATCAACTGCACTGGTTTCCATCGATGCTGCCTGGCCTGCTGAGTTCCTCCAGCATTTTGTGGGTAGTTGCAAAGGATCAAGCATCAACTTTATTCGTCGAATACTTTTTAACATGTACTAGGAATTTGCTGTGCTGTGTTGGTCAGGGTGTGACTTGCAAGATAAAAAGCAACATTCAACAGTTATAAAGAATTACATGAAGAATAAAGTTAGAGGTTAAAGTACAGATATGGCATACAATGAGCGTAAATATATAAATGCCACCTTGTATTTACCATGTCAGCAGCATTATCAAACGAGGTGAAAAGTCGTTTACAGTGCAGTGACTGAGGTAATAGATAGACTGAGGGTGGACTAGTGAGAATTGTTCAGACTAACTGCCTGAGGGAAGACACTTTGCAAACGCCATGAAGTTTTTGTTTTAATAGCCCTAGAATGCTCCCCAGGGGAAAAGTATCACGCACAAAATGCTCGCGGAGCAGTCCAGGCAGCATCTGCGGAAATGACCGATCAGTCGACGTTTCGGGCCGAGACCCTTCTTCAGGACCGGAAAGGGAAGGGGGAAGTGGGGGAAGGAGGGTAGCTGGAAGGTGATAGGTCAAGCCAGCCGGGTGGAAAATAACATCAGAGGTGATTGATGTTCGTGGCCTAAGGTAGAAGGAGATGAATTGCTAACTTCAAACTCTCTGCATAATCACTCGAAGAGTTGAACTGTGTGTGCATGTAACGAGAGCTGTATAACTCATCTCATTAGGCCATGAACTTATCAATCACCCCTGCTGTGGACACTTCCTGGAGGTCCAAGATCCGTATGCTCCACAACCGCTGGACTAAGTGTGTAAATGTAGGAGGGGACTATGCTGAAAAATAAATGTGCTAGGTTTTCTAAACTTGACTCCTTCTACCTTAGGCCACAAACTTATGAATCACCCCTCGTACTTATGACTGTATGAGGCCTCCTTTGTTCAGGGTCGGCCATGGATGTTGCATCCGGATGCTGTCCGGATACACAAATCCCGGGCAGGACGATACGGAGAACAAGCCGTTGCCCAGGTAGCAAGCTCCCCCTCTCCACGAATCTGATGAACCCAAAGGAACGGCGGAGACCGATACAGTTTGGTGCCATCAAGTTGTCAGTCAGTGTTGAGCTCAACGTAGGACTGCCTCAGGGACTCCAGCTCTGGACTTTTCTCTCGGGGTTTATTCCAGAACCTTCCCCATGAGCAGGGGAAGCGGGGCTTTGAGATCAGAGTGTTACTTCTCCTAGGTGAGCTGCCGGCCATGGCTATATGCCCGCAGCGACTGGTTCTAAGGTGCCACTAACCCACCTTTGCCCCTTCTCCTGTCAGTAAAACGGTTCTGCCAGGCTTAGTTGCTAAGCCACACGTGAAGGCCAGGAGCTGGGCTTGGTTGCCAGAGGCTGTTTGAGACGCACAGCATTGCGAGGATTTGATAGGTAGTGGGAGCTTATGCCCACTATCACCCCCAGCTATTAACAACCTTAAGGAATTAACTTATGACTGTGATGCAAATAGAATGTCATTTAAATGTCTTCTAAAACTTTGATAATCTTCTATGGGTGCACAGTGGCACAGATCCTGACTGGTTGCATCATGGCCTGCTATGGAAGCACCAATGTCAGCCCTTACATTAATTCAATGGTTTTCTCAAGTAATGTTATGTCTCAGTTTGGAAAAAATTAGAAGTAGAACTTTTGATCCTCGACTTGATTTTGAGAGAAGATGAGGCTCTTTTGCCAAAAGTTATCATTTAATTTGAATTATTTTATATGGTTTCCTTCCAATTTTATTCTGGAGAAACATGAATTGGCGGTTGATGTTTCTTTTCCTTTATATATATAGATGATGGTAAGACGTATTGCTCCGGGGGTTGATCCTAATGGGTCCCCCCCCTTTTTTTGTAGTTAGCAGGGTTTTTTTTTAGTTAGTTGGTGTTTTCTTTTTTTCCTCCATTTCCTTATTAATTTTTTTTCATTTTCATATATTACGATCAGCTCTTTTTCTCTTCAGCTTGTAGAAGATTATGTACCAATTAAAAAGATTCTAAAGATTCTAAAAATGAAAATGAAACACCAGTGCCCAAGAACAGAAAAGTGGCTCCACCGCAGAAAAAGGCCTCCCCAGCACTGAGCACATCTACGTGGAGCCCCTCCGCAACAAAGCATCATCGAGGACACCCCCCCCCCCATCCAGGCTGCCACCGTCAGGAAGGAAGTACAGGAGCCTCAGGCTCACACCACCAGGTTCAGGTGGTGAACCCTTGAACCATCAGGCTCCTGAACCAGCGTGAATAACCATGTAACAATTACAGCAGGGAAACAGGCCATCTCGGCCCTTCTAGTCCGTGCCGAATGCTTACTGTCACCTAGTCCCACCGACCTGCACTCAGCCCATAACCCTCCATTCCTTTCCTGTCCATGTACCTATCCAATTTTACCGAACCTGCCTCTACCACTTCTACTGGAAGCTCGTTCCACACAGCTACCACTCTCTGAGTAAAGAAGTTCCCCCTCGTGTTACCCCTAAACTTTTGCCCCCTAACTCTCAACTCATGTCCTCTTGTTTGAATCTCCCCTGCTCTCAATGGAAAAAGCCTATCCATGTCAACTCTATCTATCCCCCTCATAATTTTGAAATACCTCTATCAAGTCCCCCCTCAACCTTCTGCACTCCAAAGAATAAAGACCTAACTTGTTCAACCTTTCCCTGTAACTTACTCACCTCACCTCAACACTGAACTGATTGTCAAGCACAACCTCTGGACCCACTTTCAAGGGCTGTACAACACATGTTCTCGGTATTATTTCTTTATTATTATTATAAATTTGTTTTTTTTTTGTCTTGGCACAGTTTGTCTTCCTGTGCACATTGGTTGCTCGTCAGTCTTTGGGTCTTGTTCTTCATCGATTCTATCATGTTTCTCTGTTCTACTGTGTGCGTCTGCAAGAAAAGAAACATCGGTGTAGAAATATGGTGACATGGTTGTCACAAAGAGCTGAGAAGTCGATTGGTGAAAGAGATTAAGGGCTGGAGAAGGAGGAATCTGTTAGGAGAGGAAGGCCATGGAAGAAAGGGAAGGGGCAGAAACAACAGTGCACATCCCCTCATCCCTTCCCATCGATCTCCCTCCTGGCACTTATCCTTGTAAGCGGAACAAGTGCTACACCTGTCCTTACACTTCCTCCCTCACCAACATTCAGGGCCCCAGACAGTCCTTCCAGGTGAGGCGACACTTCACCTGTGAGTCGGCTGGTGTGGTATACTGCGTCCGGTGCTCCCGGTGTGGCCTTTTATATATTGGTGAGACCCAACGCAGACTGGGAGACCGTTTCGTTGAACACTTACGCTCGGTCCGCCAGAAAAAGCAGGATCTCCCAGTGGCCTCACATTTTAATTCCATGTCCCATTCCCATTCTGATATGTCTATCCATGGCCTCCTCTATTGTCAAAATGAATCCAAACTCAGGTTGGAGGAACAACACCTTATATACTGGCTGGGTAGTCTCCAACCTGACAGCATGAACATTGACTTCTCTAATTTCCATTAATGCCCCTCCTCCCCTTCTTACCCTATCCCTGATTTATTTTATCCCCTCCCCTTTTTTCTTCTCTCTCTGCCCATCACTCTTTGCCTGTTCTCCATCTCCCTCTGATGTTCACCTCCCCCTTTCTCCTGAGGCCTCCCGTCCCATGATCTTTTCCCTCCTCCAGATCTGTATCCCTTTTGCCAATCACCTTTCCAGCTCTTAGCTTCACCCCACCCCCTCCGTCCTTCTCCTATCATTTCGCATTTCCCCCTCCCCCTCCTACTTCCAAATCTCTTACTATCTTTTCTTTCAGTTAGTCCTGATGAAGGGTCTCGGCCCGAAACGTCGACAGCGCTTCTCCCTATAGATGCTGCCTGGCCTGCTGTGTTCCACCAGCATTTTGTGTGTGTTACCAGAGAGAGGTGATGGGTAGGTAAAGAGATAAAGTAAGAGAGGGAAACAGGAATGGGGAATGGTGAAAGAGAGGGGCCAAACACCGCCTGTCCCCACTTTCTTGTTCTGAATTTTTTTTTCCCAGTACTGGTGAAAGGTCTTGGCCCAGAACTGGTGACTTTTCCATAGATGCTGCCTGTCTTGCTGAGTTTCTCCTAGCGGTTTGTGTGCACTGCTTCGACCCGAAGTGTTGACTCCATTTCTCTCTCCACGTGCTTGCAGATTCTGTTTGTCATTTTAAATTTCAAGCATTGGCAATTTTACTTTTCATTTTGCAATAGCTATTGTGTCAAGGCAGAGGTCTGCTCTGGATAGATAATAACTGAACGTATGCTGGGCGGGGTTATACAATGACTGGCTAGTTGTTTTATTATTGTCACATGCACCGAGATAGAGTGAAAGAAACTTTTGTTTGCATACCATCCAGACAGATCATGCGCTACGTAACAATACACACAAGATGCTGGAGGAACTCAGCAGGTCAGGCAGCATCTATGGAAAAAAGCAGACTGTCGACGTTTTGGGCCAAGACCCTTCATCAGGACTGAGAAAGAAAGGGGAAGATGCCAGAGTAAAAAGATGGGGGTTGGGGAAGGAGGATAGGTAGAAGGTGATAATTGAAGCCAGGTGGGTGGGAAAGGGAAAGAGCTGGAGAGAAAGGAATCTGATAGAAGAGGAGGGTGGACTATAGGAGAAAGGAAAGGAGGGTGGAGACCCAGGGGAAGTAATAGGCAGGGAAGAAGTGAAAGGTCAGAGTGGGGAACAGAGGAAGGTGCAGAAGAAGAAATTAATATTCATACCACCGTGCCATTGAATAGAATGTAAGGTGTTGTTCCTCTGCCCTGAGAGTGGCCTCATCTCGGCACAAGAGGAGGCCGTGGATCGACATGATGGACCAGGAATGGGAATGGGAATTAAAATGTTTGTCCACTAGGAAGTCCTGCTTGTGGCGGATGGTGCAGAGGTGGACAACAAAGCTGTCCTGCAATTTACGATATGTAAGTAGATTGAGGCAGTGGGTTCATAGAGTCTTACAAAAGTACAGCACAGGAACAGGCCACTTGGCGTATCTAGCCCATGCCAAAACCATTTAAGGGACTTATTCCCATCAACCTGCACTGGGACCATAGCCCTCAATACCCCTACCACCCATGTACCTATCCAAACTTCTCTTAAATGCATCACACTCTCACCACCATCTTGTGAGTTTCACCTCATCTTCCCCTTAAATATTTCACCTTTCACCCTTAACCCATGTCACACCCAACTTCAATGGAAAAAGCCTGCTTGCCTTTACCCAGTCCATAGCTCTCATAATTTTGTATACCTCTATCAAATCTCCTTTCAATCTTCTATCTTCCATAGAATAAAGTCCTAACCTATTCAATCTTCCTTTATAACTCAGGTCCTCCAGACCCAGCAACATCCTTGTAAATTTTCTCTGTACTCTTTCAACCTTGTTTACAGCTTTATTCTATAAAATATTGAATATATTATATTCAATGTTCTTACATTGCTCCAACTCTATCTAAACAATTCTTCGATACACAGAGCTGTACTGAGGTGGTAAATATTCTTGAGATTTTATATTCTTTGAGATCTCTGCCTTTCTAATGACCATAAGTTAGGGTTAGGCCATTTGGCCCGTCGAGTCTGCTCTACCATTTTATCATGGCTGATCCATTTTTCCTCTCAGCCCTCATTTCCTGTCACCTCCCCTTATCCCCTCATGTCCTGACCAATCAAGAATCCATCAACCTCTGCCTTAACTATACCCAGAGACTTGGCCTCCACAGCCATATGTGGCAATGAATTCCACAGATTCACCACTCTCTGGTTAAATAAATTCCTCCTCTTTTCCTCTATTCTGAGGCTGTGTCGTCTGGTCTTAGACTCCCTCACCATAGGAGCACCCTCTCCACATCCAATCTATCGAGGCCTTTCAACATTCAATAGCTCTCAATGAAATCCCTTCTGGTTCTTTTGAATGAGCCATCAAACGCTCTTCATAGGACAAGCCCTTCAATCCTGGAATTATCTTCGTGAATCTCCCTAGTCTCTTCATAGGACAAGCTCTCTCTAGTTTCCGCACATCCGCGCATGAAAGATCTCACATTATCATTTTGAATTTTTTTGGGGAGGGGGATGTGAGGAGACGATCCCCCCCCCCCGAATTTATTGATTAGTCAATAACTATCATTTACCGACTTCACTGACTCCCAACATTCGTGCAGCAGTAGTTGCCTCCACTTCCGAAAGAGAGTGGGGCAAGTAACGGTCTCCTCCTTCCACATCGAGATGAATTTTACAAGAGCATCATTGGCTTGTAAACAATCTCTTGCCTTTCTGGCAAGCTGCATCTCCATCTGGTGTGGAGGGGTCCCTACAGAGGACTGTGAGAACAGCTGAGAGGACCAGAGGAGTCTCCCTACCATCCATCGGATATCACACAAAATTCTGGAGGATGCGTGTGTGTGTGTGTGTTGCTTGGATTTCCAGCATCTGCAGACTTCCTCTTGTTTGGGGATGCCAAATAGTTTCTTCCCTCTGGCCGTGAGGCTTCTGAACTCCCTGCCGCATAGCGTCATCTATGAATCTGTCCTGTGCCTTACAGTGTCTAATATTAATGGACTTTAGCTTGTTAATTATGCGTGATTCATCTGTAGATTTTAATCTTACCTTCATAAGTTGGCGTGTGTTACGTGTGCTTTACACCCCGGTTTGGAGAAATGTTATCTAGCTTCTATATGCATTCAATGCTTATATATGTTAAATACATGCATATAGCTAAATGGCAATAAACTTGCCTTGAGTTGATTTAAATTGAGTAGTTGAAGAAAGAGGGGAGAGGTTTCTAGCGGGGATCTGGGATTTTGGAGCATGGTGTACAAATTCCACTCTTCCTGACGTTAGATTGGGCTTCGCCTTCCGAAGGCGATACGGCTTTAAGAGTTCTTCTCTCTCGGAACTGTCAGCGCCAGAGGTCCCGCCCCCAATTCTCAGATACAAATGCTCTAGTTTCAGATCAAGTCACCAGCCCTCTCTCGCTCTTTCTCCTCTCAGTCAGCGTTCGGCGTCTGGCCGGGCAGGAAAGGTGTGAGCATGAGAGGGGAGGAGGGCGGAGGATTCGCGGCAGGGCACCGACTCCCCAGACTCAGCAACTTCTGAGCAACTTTCTTTGTCGGAGCGAATCCCGGCCGCGATGAATAACAGCTCATGCGACGAGATGACCGAGATCCCGACCATCGGCACGCCTCTGGTGAGCATCGTGATGTTCCTGCTGGGTCTGCTGGGGAACCTTCTGGCCTTGGTCATCCTCGGGATGCACAGGAAGGAGCTGAGAGCCAAGTCGTCCGTCTTCCTCATCTTGGTGACCGGGCTGGTCGTCACCGACCTGTTGGGGACGTGCTTCCTTAGTCCCATCGTGTTCGTGGAGTACGCCAAGAAGAAGTCCATGATTGGTCTGGCTGGGGGCCGGACTCTCTGTAATCTCTTCTCCACTGCCATGATCTTCTTTGGGCTGGCCCCCACCCTCATCCTGTGTGCAATGGCGGTGGAGCGCTGCCTGGCCATCAGTTACCCCTATTATTACTCGCAGCACGTCAACCGAACCTACGCCAAGACTGTCCTGCCGGCGATCTACATTTTCAGCTTCCTCTTCTGCGTCCTGCCCATGCTCGATTTCGGGAAGCACAAGCAGTACTGCCCGGGCACCTGGTGCTTCGTGGACATGAAGTCGGCGGACAGCTCCGTGGTGGCTTTCTCTCTGCTGTACGCCAGCCTCATCGCCTTCCTGATCGTGGCCATCCTGCTGTGCAACGCCTCGGTCATCGTCAGCCTCTGCAAGATGCGCAAAGGCCAGCGGTCGCGGAGGGGCTCGGTGCTGACCTCGCAGAAGAGGAGGAGAAGTGTCTTCGGGCAGCGGGAGGAGGAGGTGGACCACCTCATTCTGCTGGCTTTGATGACCACTATATTCGGCATCTGCTCCCTTCCCCTGACGGTAAGTCCCCGCATTCGTGAACCGAACCCGCTCGCGTCGGCGACATCGCCCGCTCTCTTTGCACAGTGCGACAGAACGCACTCGGGGGAGAGTGTCCTGGGACGTGTTGTTGGGGCCAGGATGGCGAGTTCAGATCCACTGGCGGGGCGGTTTGCAAAGTTATATTCAGTGAAAGGAAGCTGCACTTTAAACCCAGTGTTGGTGTAACGTGCTGCAGTCGGCTGGTTTCCTAGTTACCGGCACGCCATCCCTCCAGGTAATGACAGTGCTAAACTCGGAATCGCGTTTAATATCACTGGCATATGTTGTGGAGGTTGTTGTAGCAGTACATAAGAACAAAAACTGTAAAATACAGCAAGTATACGTTTTTACAAAGTGAAAATAGGTAGAGCAAAAAGAGAGAGAGAGAAAAAGTAGTGAGATAGTGTTCATGGGTTCAGTGTCCATTCAGAAATCGGATGGCAGAGGGGAAGAAGCTGTTCCTGAATCGTTGAGTGTGTGTCTTCAGGCTCCTGTACCTCTTCCCTGATGGTAGCAACGAGAAGAGGGTGTGTCTTGGGTGATGGGGGTCCTGAATGATGGATGCCGCCTTTTTGAGGCACCGCTCGTAGAGGACGTTCTCGAAACTGGGGAGGCTAAAGCCCATGATGACTGAGTTTACAACTTTCTGCAGCTTTTATTTTGATCCTGTGAAGTGCCCCCCTCCTCCCCACCCCCACACCGGACGGTGATGCAGCCGGTTAGAATGCTCACCTGTGGGAAATTGCCCCTATCTTTGGTAACATACCAATTCTCCTCGAACTCCTCATGGAAGGCGAATGCCGCGCCTTCTTCGTAGCTGCATCGATATGCTGGGTCCAGGATCGATCGTTAGAGATGCTGACACCCAGGAACTTGAAACCAGTCACCTTTTCCACCTCTTTGATAGGAGATTTGATCGAGGCGTACAAAACTATGAGGGGTTGTAGATAGGGTAACTGCAAGCAGGGTCTTCCCACTGAGGTTGGGTGGGACTACAACCAGAGGTCATGGGTTAAGGGTGAACAGTGAAAAGGGGAATATGAGGGGAAAGTTCTTCACTCAGAGGGTTGTGAGAGTGTGGAATGAGCTGCCGGCGCAAGTGGTGCATCTGAGCTCGATTTCAATGTTCAAGATAAGTTTGCATAGGTACGTGTTTGGTAGGGGTATGGAGGGCCATGGGCTGCATGCAGGTCAGTGGGAGTAGGCAATTTAAATGGGTTGGCACGGACTTGACGGGCCGACGGGACTGATTCTCCGCTATATTTTTCTATGACACTGTTTATTCTGGCGGTGCCCCGGGCTTCCTTCATCGTGTCAGTAGCTTCGTCTCGGTTTGCACTGCTGGCAGCGAGGCTCGGGAATGCCGTCGCTCGCGGAGGTGCTGTAGAAGGACTTTTCATTGCTGTTCCCACAACAATTTTGTTTGATCAGTCGGGGTGGTGAGTCCTGAGCCGAAACCCCCCACCCCCCGAACCTGGAGGACCGGTGGACCCCTCCGAGCCTGGCCTCGACCCTTTGACCTGGTAGGCACAGGTGACCCTTAACAAGAGCCAAAGCGAAATGCCCCGACCCTAGCGGACATGGGTCTCCGAGCCGCTGAGGCACGCCAGCCTCCAGTCCGGACCACAAGCTTGCGGTTCTCTTGCAGGAGCCGTGCGTGGAAGCTGGCAATAATTCACTGAGGCAGGGCGACTGGGGCGGAAGGGTTTATTAAATGTCAGCCTTGCGCACGTCGTGAGCTGCCGCCTCGTCGGTCCAGACACTCAAGTTCCACCCGCACCTCTGGCACAGTCTGTTTGGAGGCTGCAGGTTTCCAGTGGGTGCGCCAAAACCTTCCTTCGTGCCAAACTCATCCTGCCTGGTTGGTAGACTGCTCGGGTGGCGGGTCGAGATACGTCTCAACCAAAGTAGGCGTAAGGCGCTTTTACCCCTCTACTAGCGTGCGGGTCTCCCTTGGGCAAGGTGTAGCACCTGCTTAGCTCCCCCACCCCCCGCCATTCAGAATCACGTGAAGCCACGGGAGTAGGCGGTGGACGGTCATACGAGCTGCCGGTGCAGATCACAAGTCCTGGTTATGAGACCACGGACACCAGGTAGACAATCTCTGAAGGACATAAACCGTGGAAGAATACAGCACAGGATCAAGCCATTCGGCTCACAATGTCGCGCCGAAAAACCCGCTTAAAGGCAAATCAAAAACATCCAAACATTAATCCCCCTCAGCTATACGATTTACATAGCCTTCCATCTTTCGTACATACATCTGCCTATCCAAACTTCCTTCGTGTCCAATGTTTTTGCCTCTACCGACATTCTCTGAGTAAAATTCTTACCCCTCGCATCCCCTGTGAACTTCACCCCTCTCACCTGCAATGCGTCATGCCCTATGATATTGAAGTATTGATAATGGCCAGGGGTCACCCGTCTTGCAAAGACACCGCCCAGAAGAAGGTATTGGCGAACCACTTTGGTAGGAAAAAATTGCTAAGAGCAATTATGGTCATGGAAAGACCATAATCGCTCAAGTCATACGACAAGACACAACGAATGAACTGGCCACTAAATTGCTCGCGTGTAGGTGAGTGGTCACGTTCGCAGAGAGTTCGTGGGAAATTTGGAACTTTAAGATAGATTAGTGTAAGCGATCTTGATGGTTGCATTATTCTGCAGCACGAAGCTGCAAGACATCGGGCCACAATATCCTCCAGAGGGGGAGGGATATGGCCAACGTGCGGAGGGTTAGGGTCGATGGTTCACAGACGTTAATGTGGATCGTGTTAAAGGGAAAAGAAAACATTAAACGTCCGGCCAAACAGGGCCGTTAAATAAAACTCTCAAACGGAAAACGAAGCCTACACTGTGGCTGAAAAGAACTATCGGTAAATATAAAACTAATATCGCTAGTCTTCAGAGTCCGTTGACCGGACAGTCCAAGTTCCCAGGCAAGGCCGAAAGCAAGCAGGCAGCGAAACATTGCTGTGCTCCGTGCTGCGAAGAATGGAGTTAAACACTATCACAATGAGATGATAATTAGCTGACACGTGTATATTCACAAGCGCAATTGCCGTATCTACTGCTCTGCTGAAGCGTGGTTGTGACAGGAGCAGTATGAATGAATTGCCTCCATTACGGTCTCATCACTAGGGTAGCGAGCTATTTACTGTATTGTTTACTGTTTAGTGCTGAGCACTACATGCATTTTGAAATAGACTATTTTATCTGAGCTAATGTTTTGTTTTGCACAGTATTGTACTTGTCAACGTGGGGCGAAGAGAGAGTTTGTAACTCTGGCGGGAGCAAAGGGTGTTGGGAGTGGCCAGGGTGGAGTGCCCTGGGAGGGGTGTGGGACTGGTGGTAGAGAAGGAGAGTCAGGGGTGGATGCAGACACCCCAGCCCTGAGACACCAGGCAGGGTCACTTGATTCCAAACAATTGGTTTATTGATCATTACAGAATGTCTCTCCGGTCATTCCCACTCCATCTCCTCTCCCTTCCCCTTTCCCCAACCATGATTTCCCTCTCCCTGTTCCCTTCCCACTCTCAGTCCACAATAGAGACCCAGATCAGAATCAGGTTTATCATCACTCACATATATCAGGATATTTGTTACTTTTTTTGTGGCAACAATGCAATACATAAAATTACTACAGTAGTGTGTGTGCGTGTGTGTGTGTGTGTGTGTGTGTGTGTGTCTAAGACTCTTGCACAGTACTGTAGTGCTGTGTGTGATATATGTTTGTTGGGTGCACCATGGTCCATTGGAATGCTGTTTCATTTGGTTGACTAGAGGTACAGTCAGGTGAACTTGAACTTGAATTTGACAGCCAGCACAAACACGGTGGGCTATCTCTGTGGCTCAGGTTAAGATTGTAGCCTCCTCATAACAAGAGATACAGCTATTTTCCCTAAAGTTAAATCCAAGTGTGTCTTTAGTTAAGGAAGCAGGTGCTATATTTATAATTAGATACTGCGATAAGTCCATAAGAGATTGGAGCTGAATTAGGCCATATGGCCTTTTGAGTCTGTTCTGACATTCCAACATGGCTGATTTACTCCCACCCCACCCAACTCCATTCTCCTGCTTTTCCCTGTAACCTTTGACACCATGACTAATCACGAACCTATCAACTTCCTCTTAAAATACACCCACTAACTTGGCCTGCTCAGCCATCTACGGCAATAAATTCCACAGATCCACCACCCTTCAGTTAAAGAAATCTCTCATCATTGCGTTTCAAAGCAGAGATTTCCAGTCTGAGGTTCACAGCCCGCCTGGTTAATGGTAAGATTCCATGACACAAAAAAGATTGGGAACCCCTGTTCTAAAAGGATATTCTACCATTTGAGGCTGTGGCCTCTGGTCCTCGACTCTCCTACTATTGGACACATACTCTCTATGTCTACTCCAACTAGGCCTGTTAATATCCAGTTTGTTTCAATGAGATTCTCCTTCTAAACTCCAGCAAATAGAGTTTGATGTCTCTTTTTCTTTCTTTGTAAATCTTTTTATTAATTTTAAACAAACATAAATGAAACATGAATACAAGGTGTTTGAGAGTACATAATTAATTAATAGTTTAAATAGACATTATATAATAATAAAAATATATAACCTCCCAAACTCAGAACATTAATGAACAAAGAAGCAAAAAGAAAAAAAAAGAAAGACCCCCCCCCCCAAAAAGAGGGAAAAAAACCAAAAAAAAAAACACTAACCAACATGGGTCATTGAATAATATTAAGTACATATACAGTAGTGCCAATAACTCCGAACCTCCATCCAAATAATTAAGGATAATATAAGTAAGGTTTAGGAAAAGACAATTCAACTCAAATGAAAATGTTGTTGATGTCTCAATGTCTTTAATAAGTTTCTGTTGTGTGAAAATATCCTCAACAGAATCTCTTAATGTCAAAGAGTGTGGTCACAGCCCTGAAAAACTGCATTGTGAGGCTGACTTACCATTTCAGAGTAAACTTGGAACCTTTTTGTCAGCCACTTCTCTGGTATTGCACAACAGTTTCTAGATGTTCTTCAAGATTTTCCTGTAAGCCGTGGAGATAAGATTCTTCATAAGCTTTCAAGCAACTTTATAACAAAGTTTAAGATTCAACTTTAAACCTTTTCTACAGTTAGAGTCTTGACAATAACGATGTTAATTTATCAATGGTGCCTTCCAACACAGTGTATCATCACTGAAGGACTGCTGCTGAGAGTCCAGTGTCCGGTTCATGTTACCTCTCTGCTGTGCATGTGAGGAGGGCCGGAGTGTCCTTCAATGACATATTAAACTACAGGACTGTGCAAAAGTCTCAGGCACATATAGCTAGTGTGCCGAAGACTTTTGTGCAGTACCGTACTTGTCAACGTGGAGCGGAGAGCAAGTTTGGACATCGGGCAGGAGCATAGGATGTTGGGAATGGCGAGGGTGGAGCGCCACGGGAGGGTCATGTGGCAGAGAAGGAGTCCAGGGCCTGGGGTGGAGTGGCTGCAGACACACCCAGCCCTGAGACACCAGAAAAGATCATATGATTCTGAACAATTGGTTTATTGATCATTACACAATGTCTTTCTGGTGCTTTCCGCCGCTTCCCCTTTCCCAACCACGATTCTCCGCTCCCTGCCCACTTTCCACTCTCAGTCCACACAGATCAGAATCAGGTTTATCATCAGATGAAACGGGGACACCTCTTTTTCCCTTATTGGGAGAGAGAGAGAGAGAGCCTGTGGTAGGTCAAATTACCAGGTGAACAAGCAGCCTTTGGGGTTCTGCAAGTCTCTATCTTCATTGTTGCATTGCTGCATGCTTGAGTGCCCGATGGGGGGGGGGGTGCCGATGCTTTATTGCTGGTGGGGGGGTGGTCACTGCTTTGTTGCTGCTCACCCGTGGGAGGGGGGAGCTGAGGGGGGATGGGTGGGTTTGGAGTTTTAACACTTAACTGTCATTCATTCTTTGAGGCACTCCTGTGCTTTCGTGGATGGTTGCGAAGAAAAAAGAATTTTAGAATGTGTATGTAATTTTAGAATGCATACATTTTTCTGCCATTAAATGTACCTTTGAAATCTTTGAAACTCACGTATGTTAGGAAGTGTGTTTCTTTATGCAGCAGCTGTACAGTGCAATACATAAAATTATTACATTACTGTGAAAAAGTGTTAGGCACCCTAGCTATAAATTTCTGCCCTAGTCTGTTGCACAGTACTTTAAGTCTCTATCTCTGTCTGCCGGGTAGGCAGGAAAGATGTTCTTAAACTTTTTAAAAAATATATGTACCAGAGTTGCGAGTCAGCATCGTATTTATATTTACTCAGTAGTTGTTAGAATCTTAAGAGATATTTTGTAAGAGCAATTTCATAGGAGAAATTTGGGTAGGTCCATGGACAGGTATAGGGTGCTATGGTCCAGATGTTGGTGGATGGGAGTAGGCAGAATAACAGTCACCATTACCATCATTGTGTGCCGTGTGGGCGATCATGGACTTTCCGTGAAGATGATTGGGGTTTTTTTTGGCAAATTTTTCCACAGAAGTGACTTTCCATTGCCTTCTTCTGGGCAGTGACTTCAGAAGATGAGTGACCCCCAACCACTATCAATACCCTTCAGAGATTGTCTGCCTGACATCCACGGTCGCATAACCAGAACTTGTGATAAGCACCGGCTGCTCATACGACAATCCGCCACCTGCTCCCATGACCTTAATTGGTGGGGAGAGGGGTCTAAGTAGGTTGTACATCTTGTGCAAGGGTGACCTGCGGGCTAGTGGAGGGAAGAAGCTCCTTTGGTAGAGACATATCTCCACCCTGTCATCCATGTAGGTTTGAGCCTAGGGCCCATCTAGCCCAAACCTACATTCGTAACAGGGTGGAGATATGTGGAGAATCCAACCGATTCAGTGACTCTACGATTCTATCTGGAATGCGATGGGTACAAAGAAAACTCTGCGATCCAGAGGTTCCCAACTCTTTTTATGCCATGGAGCCTTACCGTTAACCAAGGGGCCCTTGGACCCCAAGTTGGGGAGCCCTGCCCCTGGACTCCTCCTCCTGTGGCTTCATGTGCATCCCAATTTTCATCAGTCCTCAAGAGGTGTCTAATCCCAAAACCTGGAACTCCCTCCCTGAAAACCTCCACTTATTCACCCTTCTCCTTCAGGTTGCCAATTAAATCCTAGCGCTGAAATCCTGAAGACCTGCCTTCTAGGCGCACTCTCTCAAGGCCCTTTCTCGCCTGTGGGTTGCTCCAGATTTCCAGCATCTGCAGAATCCCTTGCGGTTATGATTAGTTTTATTTTTACTGCTGTTTGCTGTTGGATGATGTGGAGATGCTGGTTTCATTCTTCTCTGCCGTCCAGCAGCTGCGTGTGTCACTCAGCACCGAGCTGATGTTTCACATCGCCTCGCCATTAGGCGGCCGCGAAATGATGATGATGGTGACAGCGAGATTACTGGAAATAAAGCCACGCTGGAGCTCAGTGCATGGAGGTTGAGTTGGGCGTGTGTGGAGGGAAGGGAGCTATTTACCCCCACGCATCTTTTACAGTGGTTTACAAGAGAAATTCCCTGCCGGTGCTTTCATCAGATGGTGAATATTTCAGGCTGAAGATCTTTCATCGGGGTTTCCTTGCTCTCTTTACACAGATCTGTATCAACGTTAAATACATACCATCTCAAGGTCTTTTAACTGAGTTCTCTACCAAACCAAATATAACTCCATTGCTCTAATACCTCTCTCTTTCCCCCCTCTTCTCCTCTTTCTCTCCCACTCTCACTCTTGCCCTCTCTCTCACACATACCACACACTCACTCTGTCTCACACACACACACTCTCACACTCACTCACTCTCTCACACTCACTCTTTCACACACACTCACTCTCTCACACACTCTCTCACACACTCACTCTCTCACACTCACACTCACTCTCTCTCACTCATTCTCTCTCACACACTCTCTCTCACACATACCACACACTCACTCTGTCTCTCACACACACACTCTCACACTCACTCTCTCTCTCTCTCACACACTCGCAGTCTCTCTCTCACACTGTCTCTCTCTCTCTCTCTCACACACTCTCAGTCTCTCTCACTCACACTCTCTCTCACATTCTCAGTCTCTCTCTCTCACACTCTCAGTCTCTCTCACTCACACTGTCTCTCTCTCACACTCTCAGTCTCTCTCACACAGTCTCTCTCACTCACACTGTCTCTCCCTCTCACACTCTCAGTCTCTCTCTCACACTGTCTCTCTCTCTTACACTCAGTCTCTCTCTCTCTCACACTCTCAGTCTCTCTCTCTCACACTCTTGTCTCACTCACACACTCTGTCTCTCTCACTCACACACTCTCTCACACTCACTCTCACTCACTCTCTCACACACTCTCTCTCACACATACCACACACTCTGTCTCTCACACACACACTCTCACACTCACTCTCTCTCTCTCACACACTCGCAGTCTCTCTCTCACACTGTCTCTCTCTCTCACACACTGTCTCTCTCACTCACACTCTCTCTCTCACACTCTCAGTCTCTCACTCACACTGTCTCTCTCTCACACTCTCAGTCTCTCTCACACTCAGTCTCTCTCACTCACACTGTCTCTCCCTCTCTCACACTCTCTCTCACACTGTCTCTCTCTCTCTCTCTCACACTCTCAGTCTCTCTCACACTCAGTCTCTCTCACTCACACTCTCTCTCTCTTACACTCTCAGTCTCTCTCTCTCACACTCTCAGTCTCTCTCTCTCACACTCTTGTCTCACTTACACTCTGTCTCTCTCACTCACACACTCTCTCTCTCTCAGTCTGTCTCTCACACTCTCTGTCTCTCTCACTCACATGCTCAGTCTCTCGCTCTCTCTCACACACACAGAGACGCATTTTCACTCGCTCTCTCTCAGAAACAGGAACAGAATCAGGCTTAATATTGTTCATATGTGTCATAATATTTGCGGTTTGCAGCAGCAGTAGTGCATTGCATAATAAAAATCTATAAGTTCCAGTGAAAAATACATAGATTATATAATTTAAATTAAATAAGTAGTGAAAAAAGGTAGAAAAATATAGCGAGGTTGTGTTCATGGGTTTATTGTCCATTCAGAAATCTGTTGGCAGAGGAGAAGAAGCTGTTCTTAAAACATTAAGTGTGTGCCTTCCGGCTCCTGTATCTCCTCCCTGGAGGATGCAATCAGAAGAGGGCAAGCGCTGGGTACTGGAGGTCCTCAACAATGGGTGGCACTGTTTTGAGGCATTACCTTTTGAAAATGTCCTTGGTGCTGAGGAGGGTAGTGCCCATGTTGGAGGTAGCTGTTTACAACTTTCTGCAATAGCTCCTCCATACTAGATAATGATGCAACATTAGAATGCTCTCCGCGGTACATCTGTAGAAGTTTGCTAGAGTCTTTATTGATGTACCAAATCTCTTGAAACTCCTAATGAAATATAGCTTCTTTTGTGTCTTCTTGGTGATTGCATCAATACGTTGGGCCCAGGATAGATCTTCAGAGATGTTGATACCCAGGACCTTTTCCACTGCTGATCTCTCGATAAGGACTGGTGTGTTTTCCCTCAACTTCCCCCTCCCTGAAGTCCACAATCAAATCCTTGGTCTTGCTGGCGTTGGGTGCAAGGTTGTTGCTGCGACACCACTCAACCAGCTGAACTATCTCACTCGTGTACCCCTCCTCGACACCATCTGAAATTTGGCCAACAATAGTTGTGTCATTGGCAAGTCTATAGATGGCATTTGAGCTGTGCCTAGCTAGAGCCATGGGTGTAGAGAGAGTAGAGCAGTGGGTTAAGCACGCAGTGTTGATTGTCAGTGAGGTGTGGCAGTATTGATGGTCAACGAGGAAATGTTATTTCTGATCTGCACAGACTGTGGTGTCCTGCTGACGAAGGTTCAGCTTCAGAGAGAGATACAGAGGTCTGGCACTTAGACCTTGTTGGTTTGTACTGAGGTTAGAATGATGTTGAACGCTAAATTGTAAACAGTAAACCATTTGACGTAGGTTTTGCTATTGTCCAGGTCATCCAAGGAGCCAGTGAGATCTTTCTTTACCTTTCTCACACTCTCTTTTTTCTGTCCTTCATTCACCCTCACCCCTCTCCCTCTCCCCTCCCCCTCCCCCTCTTCCTCCCCTTCCCCCTCCTCCCTCTCCCTCTCCCTCCCTCTCTCTTCTTTCTCTCACTCTCTCAATCATTTTCTCTCTGTCCTCTCACCCAAATCACTGCTAACCAGGTTCCAAAGGCCTGTCCTGGAGCCGCCCGACGCTAACGTTCACCGAGAGAGTTTTTTCATGGAAATCCCATGTGGCAGTGGTTGGTCAGCTGTTTAATCATTATCTTTTCATGTCTATGTTTGGAATTCACCACATCAAAAGCCTGTAGGGATTCTGCTGCTCAGTTCGTTCCTAACACCCACTGTTCAGGTTTTGGTCATTAAAGACTTCAGGGAAGTTAGGATTCCCAAGCAGGCCGTGATGCATCCAGTTAGGATTCATCAGTTGTGGTTTACTGGGGCCTTTGATTACATACCGAATTTCCTTAAACTCCCAAGAAAGTGGAGATTTAGGGGTCCTTTCTGCATGGTTGCATCTATGTGCTGGGCCCAGGGCCGGTACGCCGATATAGAACGTAGAACTTAGCCGCTACTGATGTTTGGCTCACCAGCCTATAATTTCCCATCTTATTCTAAGAGTCTTTCTTAAACAGCTGGACAAAAAAATCCTTATCTGTGGGTAAGGATGTTAGGGCCCCTGCAATTTCTGCGCTAACCTCCGATAAGGTCCAAGAGAATATCTTGTCAGACCCTGGAGATGTATCCACCCTAATCTGTCTCAATACAGAGAGCTCGTAATCTGTATAGGTTCCATGAGGCCAGTGCTGCTTTACCTCACTTCTATAGAGCCTGAGTGACTACAGGTGCAAAAGATCCATTTAAGATCTTCTCCATCTCTTCCAGCTCCATGCATAGATGACCTTTCTAATCTTCAAGAGGACCAATATTGACACTTGCTATCCTATTTATTTAGCAATACAGTGTGACATAGGCCCTTCTAGCCCTCCAAGCCACACTGCCCTAGCAACTGGTGACAAACCTGATTGACATTGGCGGCTGT
Organism: Hypanus sabinus; assembly: GCF_030144855.1. Lineage (NCBI taxonomy): Eukaryota > Metazoa > Chordata > Chondrichthyes > Myliobatiformes > Dasyatidae > Hypanus > Hypanus sabinus. The sequence goes on along the minus strand of NC_082731.1, from coordinate 40,808,739 downwards.
CGATCCCGGGGGATCTTGGGCTTGCTCCTCTGGTGGGCTGTGCCCTCTCCAGGGCGCAAGCCTGGGCAGGAAGATTTGTAGAACCGGCTGCTGCCCGTGAAGCAGGTTCCCCCTCTCCACATCACTGATACGGTCAAAATGAAAGGCAAGCGCCAATACAGCTCGGCACCAGTGTCGTCGCAGAGGTTGCCAGAGTGAAGTTATAAACAACATCGAACTGCCTCAGGATTTCCGAAGCCTTTCCCATGGGTGGGTACAGCCGCAAGGCAGCAGAGGTTTAAAATCAGAGTTTTCATTCTCCTAGGCAGGCTGCTGACCAAGGCTGACGAGCCTCACCTGCCTGAAGCAACTGGTTTTGAGGCGCCAGTGGTCCAGCGTTGCCCCTCCTCTTGTCAGTAGAAACAGTTCCACCGGGCCTAGTGGCTAAGCCACACGTGAAGGCCAAGAGTTGGACTTGGTTGTCAGAGGCTGTTAGAGACACACGACATTTGGAGCACTTTATAGGTAGTGGGAGCTTATCCCCACTATCACTCCCCCCCCCCCCCCCCCGGCTATGCCAACCTTAGGAACCAAGGAACCAAATCCCAACTAACCTTAACCTAATCATGGGACAATTTACAATGCCCAATTACCCCAGCTGCTGCGCCTGCGGACTGTGGGGAGAAACCAGAGGACCTGGTAAAAACCCACGCAAAGCACAAGGAGGACGTGCAAAAAGACTCCTTAAAGACCGGCACCAGAACTGAACTCCAGAGTGTCCCAAGCTGTAATACCCTCCACGCTAACCTCTACAATACCGCGGCGCCATTTCTCCGTAGGAGCCCTTGAAATAAGTCGAATGGTTTAATTACACTGTTTGCTTGTGACATAAATGCACCTTATTATTTGTTATTTTATCTGTGGCGATAGTACTGACTGGGTTGTGTGTGAGTTACACGTTCTGTGCTGTGCACCTTGTTCTGGAGAAGCGTTGTTTTGTCTGGTGGCATATGGTCGAAATGACAACAAATCTTGAACTTGAACTCAAACTTAATTTAAGTACTTTCAGGGTCTGCCAAACGTGCATGGTAGTGTTTCCTAATGACTATGCTGGGTATGAACAGGAAGTCCTCTTTACTGAAATACATTACCAACACAGCGGGGGTTTTGCATAAATCTGTTGCAGTTCTAGTTCTTGTTAATCATTCTCTCCACTTGAAGAGCAAGAGCATGAAGATAATAACGTTAAAATTAATCTTCGGCGTGTACAGTATTTGTGATAATATTACATGATGTGTTGTGTGTGAGTTATAGCACTGTGCAAAAGTCTTCGGTGCATATATGTGCAGTTAGTGTCTAAGACTTTTGCACAGTACCGTAGTAGTTTTATGTATTGAACTGCTGCAAAAAAACCATGGATTTCAAGACATACGTGAGTGATGATAAACCTGATTCTGATCTGGGTCTCTGTTGTGGACTGAGAGTGGGAAGGGGGCAGGGAGAGGAAAATCATGGTTGGGGAAAGGGGAAGGGAGAGGGAAGCACCACAGAGACTTTCTGTAATGATCAATAAACTGATTGTTTGGCATCAAGTGAGCTTGCCTGGTGGCTCAGGACTGGGCATGTGTTTACACACATGCCACCCCACCCCTGGCACACCTTCTCTGCCTCCCTCCTGCAGTGCTCCACCCTCGCCATTCCCGACATCCTATGCTCCCATCATATTTACAAACTCGCTTTCTGTTCAACATTGACAAATACAGTACTGTGCAAAAGTCTGGACACCCTAGCTCTATATGTGCCTGAGACTCTTGCAGAGTACTGTATACTAATGGACTTCAAACACTGACATTGAGTGAGGTATCCTGCTTATTCTGCAGAGCTTAATAATCCCTTGGAGAAAACAACTGCAATTTTGACATAAGATAGATCAGGAAAAAATAGCCAACCATATTTGGAGAAAGTTATAAATGCCACAGGCAAACTAAACTATTTTTCTTTAGCACAGAGATCCAGCTCTGTAGATCTGCAGCTTCATACAGTAATTGGCTATTGTTGTCACGTGCACCAAGATAGAGTGAAAAGTTCTTGATTGCACGCCATCCAGACAATGATTTTGTACACAATACCTCAAGGGAGGATGAAAGCAAGGCAATAAAAGTGGAGATGAGAAGGGATTTCTTTAGCCGGAGAGTGGTGAGTCTGTGGAACTCATTGTCACAGGCGGCTGTTTAGGCAACGTCAGTGAGTATACTTAAGGCAGAGGTTGATGGAGTCTTGATTGGTCAGGGCATGAAGGGATACGGGGGAAAAGCAGGAGATTCGGGCTGAAAGGGAAAATGGATCAGCTATGAAGAAATGGCGAAGCCAACTTGATGGGCCAAATGGCCTAAATCTGCTCCTACATCTTATGGTCTTAAAAGAGTGCAGAATATATTGTTGCAATTACAGAGGAAGTGAATTGCGGACACACAAGTAAAGTGAGAGGGCCGTGAAGTGGTAGATTGAGAGACCAAATATTCATCCTTAGATGGGCCGAAGGGCTTTTCTCTGTGCTGTAGCTTACTATGGCTCCATGACTCTGTGAGAGGTAGGCAAGGTTGGCAAACTTCTCTGGGGAGTATCACAACCTGGTATGGAATGGAAAATCCTCCAGAAAGTAGTGGATTCGGCCCAGTCCATCGTGGGTAAAGCCCTCTCCAGCACCGAGCATGAACACTGTCATAGGAGAGCAGCGTCCATCATCAGAGATCCTCACCACCCAGGTCATGCACTTTTTTCACTGCTGCCATCAGGTAGAAGGTACAAGAGCTTCAGGTTCACGAACTACCCCTCAACCATCAAGCTCTTGAACAAAAGGGGATAATTACACTCACTTACCCAGCCGTTAAGATGTTCCCAAAGCCAATGACCTCACCTCAAGCAACACACACGAAATGCTGGTGGAACACAGCAGGCCAGGTAGCATCTATAGGGAGAGCACTGCTGACATTTCAGGCCCAGACCTTTTGTCAGAACCTCACTTTAAGGTCTTTTTATCTCATTATCTCATGTTCTCATTACTTATTGTTACGTATTCACATTTGCATTTGCACAGTTCATTGTCTTCTGCACTCTGGTTGATCTTTCATTGATCCTGTTTACAGTTACTATTCTATAGATTTCTCAGGGTTGTACATGGTGACATATTTATACCTTGATAACAAAATTTACTTAGAACCTTGAGGTCCATTAGGGAGTTTTATAAAAACAGGACAGAAGCAGTCTTTGAACCTGGGCTTGATATTAAATTTATTTGACAAAATTGCAAGAAAAGATCTTCATAGCAATGTATTTTAAATTCTAATAAAAGGACTGTGAGGTTGATAGATTAGTAGCTAGATTGCAGAGTTAACGGTTATTGTCACGGTGTACGCTGGTGGAGGAAAGACAGACTCCTGTATAGAGAGAAAAACAAGAGTTTATACATGGGAATTCTGATATAACGTCAATGCCTCGACCAAGTGATACTGTGAGACCAAACATTTGTAAATACATAGTGCTGTCCATTTGCTTCTCAGAGATGGGGGTTGCAAACTGACAAGACCACAAGGAATTTTCCTGCACGTACATCAACCAAACATACAAAACCTAGCAGCCTGTTCATTGGTCCGTTATCAAAACCAAACCACACACATCGTAAGTTCTTTTGCATCAAAGACACTTGCAGATTTCTACAGATGTACTGTGGAGAGCGTTCTAACTGGCTGCATCACCGTCTGGGATGGGGGTAGGAAGGCTACTGCACACGATCAAGGTAACCTATAGAAAATTGTAAACTCGGCCAGCTCCATCAGGGGCACTAACCTCCGTAGCATTCAGGACATCTTCAAGGAGCGGTGCCTCAAAAAGGTGGCGTCCATCATTGAAGACCACCATTACCACAGGGCGTGCCCTCTTCTCGTTGCTACCACCAGGGGAGGAGGTACAGAAGCCTGAAGGCACACAGTCAACGATTCAGGAACAGCTTCTCCCCCACTGCCATCCGATTTCTAGATGGACAATGAACACACGAACGCTACCTCACCAGCAAGAGAAAGTCTGCAGACAGTGGAAATCCAAGCAATGCACACAAAATACTGAAAGAACTCAGCAGGCCAGGCAACATCTGTGGAAAAAAGTACAGTCGACGTTTCGGGCCAAAACCCTTCGTCAGGGCCTCACTACTTATTTTTGCATTACTTGTTTAATTTAACTATTTAATATATATAGTCATACATGGAGATAAAAACTGTGAATTACAGTAAGTATATGTATTTTCTGTAATTCACAGGTTTTATCATTATTTACCGCTGCTGCAAAACAACATGCCGGTGATATTAAACCTAATTCTGATTTGATTGTGTCCGGGTTCATGGAAAGCTCCGCGCCAGCCGCGTTGTTTTACAATTTAGCGCACCAAATATGGTTATGGGCACATTTGGTTTGGCAACTAATAACTGCAACATTTGTGTACACAGAGAGCCAGGCCTCATTAATTTTGGGTGATTGGGATCTGTGTCCTCAGAAAATTTTAGACAATCCATCAGAATGATTTCATTCCAGCAAAGATGTTTGATCACACAAAGGTCTTGTAACTGATGGCGTATTCCCATTGTAAATATATCATTCAACACAAAGCACCGGAATAGCCCATCTTGTCATAACTAATGATATTGTATCGAAACATCTGCTGTTACCTTTGTTCTTCAGACACTGTGAATTTAGGGGTTTGGTGCTATTGTCGCTGTTCTCTTCCGCGAGGGAGGTCGGGGGTGGTTATTGTCACTGTTTTTTTTCGCCGCAGGGGAGGGGATCTTTGATTTTTTTGTTGTTTCTTTTCTGTTTTGCACCGGGGGACGGGGAAAGTTGATGCCTTTTCTACCATCAATGCCCTTGGACTTTCACGGCTATCTGGAGAAGACAAAATATGTCACGCATATTTTGACAATAAGATGAACCTTTGAACCTTTAAAGGTTTGGGAAGAGGGTCTTCAGTACAGTATCTCAGAAACAGAATTAGAATTAGGTTTAATATCACTGACATATGTCGTGAAACCTGTTGTTTTGTACAGTTCTAGACATTAAAATACTATTTTATTTGAGTGTGTGTGTGTTTGTATAGTGCTGTGCAAACGCTTTAGGTCCTAGGCACATATATACAGCTAGGCTGCCTAAGTCCTTTGCACAGTACTGTAGGAATTTTATGTATTGTACTGTAAAGCTGCTGCAAAAACTAAAACAAATTTTGTGACATATGTGAGTGGTGATAAACCTGATTCTGATCTGGGTCTCTGTTGTGGACTGAGAGTGGGAAGGGGGCAGGGAGAGGGGAATCACGGTTGTGAAAAGGGGAAGGGAGAGGGGAGGGAGCGGGAAGCACCAGAAAGGTATTCTGTAATGATCACTAAACATCTGTACTGTTCTACGTGCTGTGTTTTCCACAGCTGGGTGCATCACTGTCTGGTATGGGGTGGCGAGGGAAGGGGCTACTGCAAAGGATCAAAGTAAGCTGCGGAGAGTTGTGAAATTAGTCAGCACCACCACAGGCACTGGCCTCCGTACTCAGAACATTGTCAAGCAGTGACGCCTCCCATCATTTCCCAAGTCATGCTTTGTTCTCACTGCTACCATCAGGGAGGAGGTACAGAAGCGTGAAGGCACACACTCAACAATTCAGGAATAGATTCTTCCCTTCCGCCATCTGATTTCTGAGTAGATAATGAACCCATGAACACTACCTTTCTACTTTTTTACTTACTTTGTTTTTTACTACTTATTCAGTTTAAGTATTTAACATATATGGATGTACTTACTGTAATTTTCAGCTTTTTTTCTCTATTTTCATATATTATACTGTACCGTGCTGTTAACAAATCTCATAACATATGCCGGTGATATTAAACCTGATCCCCATTAAACTTTTTGGCATTTAGTGATGATATTATGGAAAATCCTTTCAGATTGTCAGTTTATTCAGTGACCCCCATAAAGCAGTCCCATTTAGTGTCCCATTTTACTGCGCTGGACTGCAGGTTAATTGCAGTGGGAATGGGTTATCGTTAAAAAAAAATCCTTTATGATGAGCGCTAGAGATGTTATGGCATTGAAAACAGATTTTGTTACTTTGAGCAAGATATGAGATTTAATCTTCTTGACGAGAGTCAGTAATTTTGCTGATTTGGGCCAAGAGTAACACACAGGGCTAGTTAAGGTCTTCAGAAGTGAATGTTGACATGTGGGGGGGGGGGGGGGGGGGGATGGAATGAGTTAGAGACGGCACATATTGTGCATGTGAGGAATGTTTAATGGAATTCTGAGAATGATGGGGAGAGAGATCTGAGGGAAACAGCGAATGTTGAAAGGCCACAATAGAGTGGGCGTGAAGAGGATGTTTCCTGAGGTGAGAGAGTGTAGAACATGGCCTCAGAATAGAGGTTCATCCATTCAGAATGGAGAGGAGGAGGACTTTCTTTAGCCAGGGAGTGATGAATCTGTGGAATTCATTGCCACAGGCAGCTGCAGAGGCCAAGTCTTCAGATATGTTTAAGGCAGAGATTAGAAACATAGAAAACCTACAGCACAATACAGGCCCTTCAGCCCACAAAGCTGTGCCGAACATGTCCCTACTTTAGAACTACCTAGGCTTACCCAGAGCCCTCTACTCTTCTAAGCTCCATGTATCCATCCAGGAGTCTCTTAAAAGACCCTGTTGTTTCCGCCTCCACCACCGCCGGCAGCCCATTCCACATGGTCACCACTCTCTGAGTAAAAAACTTACCCCTGACATCTCCTCTGTACCTACTCCCCAGCACCTTAAAACTATGCACCCTCGTGCCAGCCACTTCAGCCCTGGGGAAACGCCTCTGACTATCCACACAGTCAATGCCTCTCATCATCTTGTACACCTCTATCAGGTCGCCTCTCATCCTCCGTCGCTCCAAGGAGAAAAGGCCGAGTTCATTCAGCCTATTCTCATAAGGCATGCTCCCCAATCCAGGCAACATCTTTGTAAATCTCTTCTGCACCCTTTCTATAGTTTCCACGTCCTTCCTGTAGAAAGGCGACCGAAATTGAGCACAGTTCTCCAAGTGGGGTCTGACCAGAGTCCTATATAGCTGCAACATTACCTCTTGACTCTTAACCTCAATCTCACAATTGATGAAGGCCAATATACCATATGCCTTCTTAACCACAGAGTCAACCTGCACAGCAGCTTTGAGTGTCCTATGGACTCGGACTGCAAGATCCCTCTGATCCTCCACACCACCAAGAATCTTACCATTATTACTATATTCTGCCATCATACAGTATTGGACCTACCAAAATGAACTACTTCACAATTATCTGGGTTGAACTCCATCTGCCACTTCTCAGTCCAGTTTTGCATCCTATCAGTGTCCCGCTGTAATCTCTGACAGCCCTCCACACTATCCACAACACCCCAAACCTTTGTCATCAGCAAATTTACTAACACATCCCTACACTTCTTCATCCAGGCCATTTATAAAAATCACAGAGTAATCCCAGAACAGATCACCGAGGCACACCACTGGTCACCGGCCTCCATGCAGAATATGACTCGGCTACAACTACTCTTAGCCTTCTGTATGCAATCCAGTTCTGGATCCACAAAGCAATGTCCCTTTGGATCCCATGCCTCCTTATTTTCTCAATAAGCCTTGCATGGGGTACCTTATCAAATGCCTTGCTGAAATCCATATACACTACATCTACTGCTCTACCTTCATCAATGTGTTTAGTTACATCCTCAAAAAATTCAATCAGGCTTGTAAGGCATGACCTGCCTTTGACAAGGCCATGCTGACTATTCCTAATCATATTATACCTCTCCAAATCTTCATAAATCCTGCCTCTCAAGATCTTCTCCATCAACTTATCAACATTGATAGATTCTTGAGAAGGCAGGAGATTGGGCTTGAGAGGGAAAATGGATCAGCCATGATGAAATGGCAAAGAAGACTTGATGAGCCAAATCTGCTCCTAAATCTTATGACCTACAATAGAAACTGTTGTACATAATTCACCAACACTGTCACTGAGTTGCGTTCTCTTTAAGAAATCGTATCTGATGTGATGATGTCAGTGTAAGGCAACTGCTTTCAGTTTGTTTGTAATGGAACCAAAGGTTTGTGGCTTTTGTTAAGCATATTAAATGACCCTACATGGTTTATTCACAAATTTTTACATTTGTTGGATCAGTGAGGAGGAGAGTGGAAGGCGAGCGGTAGTTCAGCACCCGTTGGCCAGTGTTTGACCGGTCTCCTCCCTCTCACTCGCTGCCGGAGTCATGGGCAACATTTGACAGACGGGGTTTGTGGATTGGACTCATTTAGAGACTCCGCAGTTTATGCTATGATGTGTTTCTGGTTTCAGAGCTCTCCTGTCTTTATTGCTATTGTGCAATTTTGATCAGGGTGGGCTCGATCTGTGGCCCACAGTCATCAAACAACAGAGCGCAAAACTGAGCTGAACTAAACTGAATATTCCTAGACTGTTTGAAGGACTCTGCGGTTTGATGTTTGATATTTTGAGTATTATTCGCTATTTGTATGATTTGTTCTTTTTTTTTTGCATGTTGGGCGCCTGGTTTTTCTCTTTGAATGGGTTCCACGGTGTTTCTTTGCTTTGTGGCTGTCTGTGGGAAGACAAATCTTAGGGTTGTGTACTGCATACACGCAGTGGCATGCAAAACTTTGTGCACCCTGGTCAAAATTTCTGTTACTGTGAATAGTTAAGTGAGCAGAAGATGAACAGATCTCCAGAAGTCATAAACTTAAAGATGAAACATTCCTTTCAACATTTTAAGCAAGATTAGTGTATTATTTTTGTTTTGTACAATTTCAGAGTGAATAAAAGGAAAGGAGCACCATGCAAAAGTTTGGGCACCCCAAGAAATTTGAGCTCTCAGATAACTTTTACCAAGGTCTGAGACCTTAATTAGCTTGTTAGGGCTATGGCTTGTTCACAGTCATCATTAGGAAAGGCCAGGTGATGCACATTTCCAAGCTTTATAAATACCCTGACTCCTCAAACCTTGTCCCAACAATCAGCAGCCATGGGCTCCTCTAAGCAGCTGCCTAGGACTCTGAAAATTAAAATAAATGATGCCCACAAGCAGGAGAAGGCTAAAAAAAGATAGCAAAGCATTTTCAGGTAGCTGTTTCCTCAGTTTGGAATGTAATTAAGAAATGGCAGTTAACAGGAACGGTGAAGGTCAAGTTGCGGTCTGGAAGACCAAGAAAACTTCCTGAGAGAACTGCTCGTAGGATTGCTAGAAAAACAAATCAAAACCCCCGTTTGACTGCAAAAGACCATCAGGAAGATTTAGCAGCCTCTGGAGTGGTGGTGCACTGTTCTACTGTGCAGCAACGCCTGCACAGATATGACCTTCATGGAAGAGTCATCAGAAGAAAACCTTTCCTGCGTCCTCACCACAAAATTCAGTGCTTAAAATATCAAAGTAATCTTGCTTAAAATATTAAAGATATGTGTCATCTTTAACTTTATGCCTTTTGGAAATCAGGTCATCTTTTACTCGCTTAGCTATTCACAGTAACAGAGTTTTGACTGGGGTGCCCAAATTTTTGCATGCCACTGTACTTTGATAATAAACATACTTTGAATCTTTGAATCCCGACGCTCTCGGCTGATTCCAGAGCAACTCAATCCATGAGTCTCCAACAGACTTACACCTGTGGCTCCAAGCAGGACCACGCTCGCCTTGGCACAAGCACCAAGAAATCCCAACCTCCACGTGACTTCGACAGCGCCAACACATTGGTTCATTAGAGGGCCTGTGAACATCAGAGCTGTGTTCATTGTTCATTACAGACACCCCACCAGGGCAACACTTCCTGCATGAAATGGCCACCCAAATGACTGTGCAGCATCGCCCGTGAATTATAAGGGAGAGTGCGGTGGATCCTTGCTGGAGGCTACCAATGTTTGCAAGATTCAGTCTTATGGGAGAGGATATGTAATACTCTGCTTCAGTGGAGGGTGCTACACATGGGACTTTGTTTTGGCTAAAGCTGCTAGACCTCTGCTTGCTGCAGCCAAAGGGCTGTTAGTAAATCTTAAGAACTGCTCCCTTGTGAACGCAAGGACTTTGGGTCATTACCCTGTACCCCCAGTAACTTCCCCACAACGAACACCTCGCAAACGCACCGCCACATGCGAATTCCCTCACCTGCTAAGCAAACTCCCCAAGCCTCACCAAGTCCACCTTTTCACCGTGCTCCCGGTCTGGGCTCTGAAAACCTGGCCAGCACAGAGGCCGAGTCTGCCAACATGGAAATGGTTTGTCTTTGTAAGCAGGTGGAATAGCCCTTGAGCTTCACCCCTCTACATGGCCACTAGGCCTAGTCAGAGGCTGTTTCCCGGGGCTGAGGTGGCGAACATGAGGGGCACAGTTTTAAGGTGCTGGGAAGCGGGTACAGAGGAGATATCAGGGGGTAGTTTTTTACGCAGAGAGCGGTGAGTGCGTGGAATGGGCTGCCGGCAACGGTGATGGTGGTGGATATGACAGTCTATTAAGAGACTCTTGGAGAGGTAAATGCTTAGAAAAATAGAGGACTATGGGTAACCTCAGGTAATTTCTAAAGTACGTACATGTTCAGCACAGCATTGTGGGCCGAAGGGCCTGTATTGTGCTGTAGGCCTTCTATGATTTTTATGTTAAGCCCAAAGGTGATTGCTATCCATGCGGAAATTACCACCACCTTAACCAGGCCACCAACCCCAATTGCTACCTGGTCCTACATAATCAAGACTTTTCAGCACATTTAGCCCGAGAGATAATTTTTTTCTAAAGTGGACTACTATCATGTGCCTGTGTGTCAACATGGGCCAATTATTAATCCCATTGAATGCCGGTTCGGGTTGTCTACTATTGACTTTCTCAGCCACCACATCTCTGTAGAAGGTGCGAGGCCTTCACCAGACTCTGCAGAGTCAACTCTTTTATCACTTTCCACAGGCCGCACTATCAAAGCACCGCCAGGGTGTTTTTTTTTGGATGTGGTGAATTTCTGTCACTGCTTCATTCCGCGAGCCACTGAACTTCTTCTCCCCCTGTGTTGGCCCCTAATCGCCTGCTTGAGTGGGCAGCGGACATGGCCAGAGCATTCGCTGACACGCGAAAGAGCTCTTTCAAACGGGACCGCTCCCCAACCACTTCAGACTCTGCTGTGGTTGGTGACAGCCGCTCACCTTCTTCATCTGGCAGCTCCGCGCCCCCCTCCCCCACAGAGTGTGGCACGTTTGACTGCCAGCTTCTCAGTCTCTATCTGGCCGTCTGCCCTTTGCATTTTCCACTGGAGGGTCGGCGTTTGTCGGCCGCGAAGGTCAAAGCGTCAGACCCTTGCTCCGCGCAGCAGCAACGCCACCTGGCCTGTACCTCGGAATTCGCCACTTTATTTCTATTTCTATAAAATATTTAAATTAAATAAGCAGCGCAAAATCAGAAACTAACACAATCACGTGGGTTCAGTGTCCATTCAGGAACCTCATGGCAGAGGGGAACAAACTGTTCCGGAATTGTTCAATGTGTGGCTTCAGGCTTCTGCACCTCCTTCCTAACGGTAACAAGGCATGACCTGGGCGATGGAGGGTCCTTAATGATGGACGCCGCCTCTTTTTTGAGGTTTTGCTCCCCGAAGATGTCCTGGTTACTACGGAGCCTCGTACCCATGATGTATCTAAGTTTACAATGCTGCAGTTTATTTTGATCCTGTACTGTAGACACTCCCCTCCATACCAGACAGTGATGCAGCCAGTTGGAATGCAATTCTCGGTACTTCTGTGGAAACCTGCCAGTCCCTGAACACCATCCCGGTATTCCTCTTTTGTCCCATTTACTTATAATTAGTGTAATTTATTCATTTAATGAACAGGCCCTTCCGGCCACCCAGCAGTCCCTTGAGTTAGTCCTACCCTAATCACGGGATGATTCAGAATGACCAATTAACCTACCAACTTTGGACCGTGGGAGGAAACCGGAGCACCCGGAGGAAACACACATGGTCACGGTGAGAATGTACAAACTCCTCTCAGGCAGCGGTGGGAATTGAACCGGGGTCACCTGTGATGGAAGGTGTTGTGGTAACATACTGTCACGCTACAAAACAACAGATTTCACAATATCAGTGACAATAAGCTTGATGCTGATTCTGAAGACGCGAGCACAAATCACAATAAGGAATGGATGCTATCTTCTGGTTTGTCACTTATGAAAAACATCAAAAGCTTCTACCTTCTAACCACTTCAGAAGTTACTGTTCAGGCAATTTCTTAACAATACCAACATTTCCATCTTCCCACAGTGACGCATTCACATGACTCACTTTACTTCCTGTCTAGTTATCTGCTGGCGGGCAGTTTCCTGAACCGAACTGCTCGAATCACTGTATTGCTGTATGCATTTAGGTGTTGGACCAGTAACGTATGTGACAACTGTCATTCAAGTCCGACCTGCTGCTTTGCTGAGTTTTAAGAAAATTGTGGTCTTAGCCCAACATTTTGAAGCATAAAAGATTTCTCCCTCGTCTTTTGCTCATACTGATACTGCTAAGACAAATTATTGATTCACTGCCTCATTGACGATTGTGAGGTATTGTTGTGGCAGAACTTACACTCTGTGTCCTCTTTATTAGTACAGTGTTATTACCTGAAGTATCCATAAGATATAGGAGCAGAGGTAGGCCATTCAGCCCATCAAGTCTGCTCCACTATTCAATCATGGGCTGATCCAATTCTTCCAGTCATCCCCACTCCCCTGCCTTCTCCCCGTGCACTTTGATGCCCTAGCTAATCAAGAACCTATCTATAGGCATCCATTAGTCTTGAAAAACCATGAATTTGTACCTTTTGGAAAGTTTCCAATCTGCAGGCCTGGGCAGGGTTGTATGGGAGACCGGCAGTTGCCCATGCTGCAAGTCGCCCCTCTCCACCGATGTTGTCCACGGGAAGGGCAAGGGCCAATACAGCTTGGCACCGTGTCGTCGCAGAGCAATGTGTGGTTAAGTGCCTTGCTCAAGGACACAACACATTGCCTCAGCTGAGGCTCGAACCAGTGACCTTCAGATCATTAGACCAATGTCTTAACCATTTGGCCACACGCCAACATACCTATCTAACTCTGCCTTAAATACATCCAATGACTTGGCCTCCACAGATTTACCACCCTCTGACTAATTCCTCTGCATCTCTGTTCTAAATGAACTTCCTTCAATCCTGAAGTCATGCCCTCTTGTCCTAGACTCCTCTAGCATGGGAAGTAACTTTGCCATATCTAATCTGTTCAGGCCTTTTAACATTCAGAATGTTTCTATGAGATCCCCCCTCCCAATTCTCCTGAACTCCAGGGAATACAGCCCAAGAGCTGCCAGACATTCCCCATGTGGAAACCCTTCCATTCCTGGAATCATTCTTGTGTCCACCAATGAGTGTGGAACCCAATGAGGTTTTCTGCTGCTGTATCCCATCCACTTCAAGGTTCGACGTGTTGTGTGTTCAGAGATGCTCTTCTGCACACCTTTGTTGTATGCTTAGTTATTTGAGTTACTGTCACCTTCCCGTCAGCTTGAACCAGTCTGGCCATTCTCCTCCGACATCTCCAGTTAATAAGTCGTTTTCGCCCACGTCACTGCTTCTCACTGGGTGATTCTATTTTCTTTTGTTTCTCACACCATCCTCTGTAAACTCTGTCGGGCTCAATTCTGGAGTTGGGAAATACAGAAAATATTAATGTCAGCAGTAACCGACCTTGAATGTGGATTGCAGGTGGGATTTAAAATGCAGCCCCCCCCCCCCCGGAGCTGCAGATTGGGGGTTGATTGCAAACCAGGGAACACCCATCCACTTGATGTCTGCATATGCATGATCCAGAGAGAGAGGGGAGAGAGAGAGAGGAGAGAGAGAAAATGCTGATTAATGTTAATTTTTGAGTGAATGGAGTGTGGTGTGAACAGGAGGTGATTGAAAACTATATGTAATTCAAAAGAAGCATTGTAGGTACATTGTAAGTATAGAATTGATCTTTAGTATTTAAGAATGTTATATAATATTGGGTTAGGCGGGCCTCTTCTTCCAGGAGTGTCTTGAATATGATGCTTGGATACTCATTTTGCTAGAATAAAGGATTCTTATTTCTATTAGCTTCAGTGCCCCTCCGGTGACTTTGTCCACAGTTACAACAAACTTTAGAGATGGTCATACATGAAAATCCCAGGAAATCAGCAGTTTCTGAGATACTCAAACCACCACGTCTGGCACCAACAATCACTCCACGGTCAAAGCCACTTAGGTCACATTTCTTCCCCCATCCTGATGTTTGGTCTGAACAACAGCTGAACCTCTTGACCATGACTGCATGCTTTTATGCATTGAGATGCTGTCGCGTGATTGGCTGATTAGTTATTTGCACTAACCAGCAGGTGTATCTCACGTGTAACAGGTGGCCACCGAGTGTATATTTTCTCCAGCACAACAGTTATTGATCTTTGAAAAGTAGGTGTTTGGCTGTAGAGTTTTTGGAACGGCTTTAAGCTTCACGTTTCTTGAAGTGAAAATCTACTTTTTCCAGTACTGAAGTATTATGAAAAGTTTACCAAAAGGTTAGTGTTCAAATGGCCAGGAATTATACTGGATGGGAAAATCACAAGCTTGGGTCTTGTGAAGATCACATTAGTTGATGTCATCACCGTTAAGAGCTAAATTTGAGTAAGAGGAAGCTACCCCAGATTTCTATTCTTGACTCACCCCACCCACTGCACTTCACTACAGTGTTTCTGAAAAGAGTCAGAATCAGGATTAATATTATGCACGTGTACAATGCAATATGTAATAATATAGAACAATAAATATGTAAGTCAATAGAAGTGTGTGTATTAAATAGTTAAATAAAAAATATTGCACAACCAGAAATAATCAAAGTAAGGTCGTGTTCATGGGGTGAAAATCCATTCAGAAATCAGATGGCAGAGGGGCAGAAGCTGTTCCTGAATCGTTGAGTGTGTGTGCCTTCAGGCTCCTGTGCTTCCTTCCTAGTAACAATGAGAACCTGCCGTGTCCTGGGTGACGGGGGTCCTTAATAATGGACGCTGCCTTTCTGAGGCTCTGCTCCTTGAAAATGCCTTGAATACAACAGTGGCTTGTACCCATGATGGAGCTGACTAACTTTACAACTTCCTCCAGCTTCTTTCGGTCCTGTGCTCCCCTCCCCCACACCAGAAGGTGGTGCAGCCTGGCAGAACAGCACACGCAGCAGGCAATGATCGCAAACCAAAAGGACAGAGTTAACAATCAGATAAAAGATTGAAATCAAAATGACAGGAAAATGTGCGGAGGAGTTCTTAAAGCGGAAAGACCATGGAACCGGGGCAGTCTCACTCTCTCCACCTCAGAAATCCAGGACTAGCGTCACAAACTGGGACCTTTCCTGGTTCCAGTGGATGACCGTGACGCCTTCTGTGCCTTGTCCTGCCCTTCCCTCTTCATGGACCAATGAAGTGCCTCTTCCCCAGATCTCTCTGTGGATCTCATCCGCCCATTCCCCTGGAGCTGACTTCCGATGCAGGACAGGCAGTTCCCTATCTCACCGGGGTATGAGGCCCGCCGGTCGAAGCGGTGGACGGGACTGTGGCCACTGACGCGTGCAGACAAGCCGCCTGGAGCCTGTTTTGACCGAAGGGGGATAAAATTACAAAAATCAGCGAAAATGTTGAAAACTGCCAATATTACACAGTAACAGTTCCGTACTTTTCCCAGTGCGAACTTCTGGCAGCCCGTATCTCTTTCTCGCTCCCGCTGAGAGCGATGAGCCCCGTTTATTAGGCACAAAGTTAATTTAAGACATGAGTCAGAATCTCCCACAACCGAGTTACAATCATTACAAAACAAACAGATGTATCTACATCAAATACTGTGTGCAAACAATATATATACACATTTACACATCCTCATTACTGAAGAGGTGTAATATTCCAAAGTCTCTGGCGGGAAAGTCCCCTTTAGGGCCCGTTATGAGCATATATCGGGTGAAAAACACTAAACCATGTGCACCCTCAACACATCGCCAGCAGAATGACAAGGCAATGTGTGTGTGTGTAAACGCGCACGTGTAAGGAGTGTTTTTACCAAGTGCTCTCTGTCACAGACTCGCAGCTGAGAGTCCGGTGGGGACCAAAAGGTGTGAGAAATAAATATATATTAAATGTCCATAAAAATTCTCAAAATGCTGAAGGTGCCCTTAAGGGGTGAGTGTATGACAGGAGAAATTACCTCTGGTGAACAAGGAATTCTAAAGCCTTCTTATAATCTGGGAACCACATGACTATTAATTAATTATCTCTCCCTCACCCTCTCCCCCTCTCACCCTCTCCCCTCACCCTCCCCCCTCCCCCTCTCCTCCTCTCCCCCTCCCCTCTCTCCCTTTCTATTCCCCCTCTCTTTCTCTTTCTGTCCCCCTCCCCTCTCCCCTCTCTCCCTCTCTTTCACTTTCTGCCCCCCTCCCCTCTCTCTCTCTATTTCTCTTCCTCTCCCTCACTCTCACTCTCGCCCTCTCCCCTAACCTTTTCCTCCTCCCCTCCCACTCTCCCCCCTCCCTCACCTCCTCCTGATCTCCTTCTGAAGGACTCGCTTGAATTTCTTAAGCTCTTCAGGTGTCTCTTTGGTTCCTTCCTGTTTGTACCTGCTATGCACCCCCTTCCTCCTAACCAGGGTGTATCCCTCAAAAATCAACGCTCCCTAAACCTGTTATCCTTCTGACAGGAACATACAAGTTCTACACTCTCAAAACTTCACATTTGAAGACCTCCCACAACTCAAGTACACCTCTGCCAGAAAACCACACTTGCCAGATCCTTTCTGATACCATCAAAATTGGCCTTTCTCCAATTCAAAATTTTAAGTGTCCCTAATCACCTGCCCTGTCTCGTTCCCAAACAGAAGATCTCGTATTGCACTCTCTCTAGTTGGGACTTCTATGTACTGATTAAGGAAACTTTCTTGAATACTTTTGACAAACTCTAATCCAGCCCTTTTACAGTTTGGGACTTCCAGTCAATATGTGAAAAGTTTTAAATCACCTACTGTCACAACTGTATGTTTCTTGCAACAATCTGCGATCTCTCTACAAATTTGCTCCTCTAAGTCCTGCTTCCTATTGAGCGATCTGTAATATAATCCCATTAACGTAGCCGCCCCTTTCTGATTCCTCAGTACCATCCAGATAGGATCACCAACTGGTATAGGGGTGGGGAGGGGAACTACTGTACAGGATCGAGATGCAAAGAGTTGTAAACTTAGTCAGCTCCTTCCACTAGCCTCCTTAGTATCAAGGATATCTTTAAAGAGCGATGGCTCTCCAGCCTGTCCTGTCTGAGGACTGCCATGGCATTTTCCCTGCCTAGTAATGACCCCCTCTCATTCTATCACAATGGAACCCCTGAACGCTGAGCTGCCAGTCCTGCAACTATTTCTCATTAATGGCCACATGCTAATGCATGCCCTAATCTCATCCGCCTTTCCTGCAATGCTCCTTCCATTGAAATATACACAACACAGAACATTAATCTGACCGTGCTCAACCTTTCGACCCCTGACTTTGTACGTAGGCTTAACAGCGTCCTTCCCCACAACCACTCCGCTATCTGCTCTGTTTCCCATCCCACTGCAGCATCAGTTTATACCACCCGCGCGCCCCCGTGTTCCATTTTAGGAAGGACGTTGACGTTCTCGAGAGGGTCACCAGGATGTTGTCTGGATTAGAGGGCTTGGGTGATAAGGAGAGGATGGACGAAGTTGAGTTGCTCACTTTGGAGTGGCAGAGGCTGAGGGGCCTTAAAGGGTTCTAAGATTATGAGAGGCATAGGTAGAGTGGGCAGACAGTATTTTCCTCCAGGATTGAAATACTTAATATCAGAGGGCATAAATTCAAAGGAGACGTTGGGGAGGGGTCATTTTTTACACAGAAAGCGGTGGGTGCCTGAAGAAATGTGCTCTAACTCCATGCCGTGTTTTTTTTAATAACATTGCCGTCAGAAGTTTGAGTTTTGGTATGTCTTGAAAAATACTCAAAAATTTCTGCAGATGCACTGTACCGGGGAGAGCAGTTCTGACTGGCTGCGCCACTGTCTGGCATGGGGGAGCTGGAGGGGACTACTGCACAGGATCGGAGCAAGATGCAGAGAGATGCAAACTTAGCTCCATTCACTAGCCTCCGTAGTATCCAGGACATCTTTCAAAAGCAATGCCTCAAGAAGGCAGCATCCATCATTAAGGACCCCCATCACCCAAGACATGCCCTCTTCTCATTGTTACCATCAGGGAGGAGGTACAGGAGCTTGAAGGCACACACTTAGTGATTCAGGAACAACTTCTTCCCCTCTGCCGTCAGATTTCTGAATGGATACTTAGCCCATGAATACTACCTCACTACCTTTTATTTCTATTTTTGCACTATTTATTTAATATGTATACTTACTGTAATCCCCAGCTTTTTCTCTTTTGTTATGTATTGATTTGTACTGCTGCTGCAAGGTCAACAGATTTCACGACAAATGCCGGTGATATTGAACCTGACTCTGATCCTGAATTGAGAATCTGGAGTAATTATCAACAGGACGCCAAAGAATGAGCCTACTACCTACTGAATCGGCCATGCAGAATTGTCAGCCAGATGAGGGCACAGAAGAAAGCTAGTCCCAATGGAAGAAGTCCTAGCAGATGTCAACATCACATGGAAGAGAAATGCTTTAAGGAGCCAAGCTTTGAAGTGACTCCATTTATTTCTCAGCGATTCCACTATTCTAGTTTTCTCCGTTTGAGTTATATTACCAAGGGTTAGAATTCTCATCTGTAAAAATATTTTGATACTTATAAAGTCATTGTGAATAATCAGTTGCACAGTAGCTTTAATGTCAAAGACAGAAATTGCCTAAACTTTTGCCAATAACTTTGAACAGTATCTACATCTGACAGCAATTAGTATAAATAGAAAGCCAATGGAGTAAACTCAGTTCCACTCTTACCTTTTAGACACAAGCACAAAGTCTGGTCTATTTCCCAATTTTCCATTCACTCTTCTTGTACACAAATCCATTGGATTCTAACACAGGGAAGAGTATGGAGAACCCGGATGTTGCTGGGTCTGGAGGACCTGTGTTAGATAGATAGACACTTTATTGATCCCAAAGGAAATTAGAGTGACACAGTGACATGACAAATGCACAGATATACAAGTATTAGAAGAGAAGTAAGAAAGAATTTAAAAAAGCGACCTTAAAAATAAGACGTTGTCAAAGATGACAAGATTCACAAGATTTCTAAGTTCACATTGATAAGATGGTAGTGCAAGAATTACAGTAATGGGTGTACATTCACACCATTCAGATAAGAAGTAATGGCACTATTGCACAGGGTATCAGTGACAGCAGAGCTAAATAGAGCTTGGGCAGAGTTCCTTTAAGCAGAGGTTGATAATGGTCTAGTGGGAGCGGGTCATCACTTCCCCGGCTATAGGTTGACTCATTATCGAGCCTGATGGCCGAGGGTAAGAATGACTTCATTTCGCGCTCTTTGGAGCAGTACAGTTGTTCCGCTGTTCAGTGCTCCTCTGTTCAGCCAAGGTGGCATGCAGAGGGTGAGAAACATTGTCCACACTTGCTAGGATTTTCTAGAGGGTCCTTTGCTTTGCCACAGCCTCCAGTGAGTCCAGTTGGACTCTTATAACAAAGCCAACCTTTCTAATCTGTTATAAGGAAAGACTGAATAGGTTAGGCCTTTATTCTTTGGAAGGTTGAGAGAAGATTTGATAGAATTATGCAAAATTATGAGAGGTATAGACAGGTTTAATGCAAGCTGGCTTTTTCCACTGAGGTTTGGTGGAACTACAACCAGAGGTCGTGGGTTAAGGGTGAAAGGTGAAATGCTTAAAGGAAACATGAGAGGAAACTTCTTCACTCAGAGGGTCTTAAGAAGGTGGAATGAACTGCTAGTACCAGTTGGTGCATGCAACCTTGATTTCAACGTTTAAGATAAGCTTAGATCGATCATGAATGGTAGGTGTATGGAGGGCTATGGTTCTTGTGCGCGTCGATGGGAGTAGGCAGATTAAATGGTTTTTAGCATGGATTAGATGGGCCAAAGGGCCTGTTTCTGTGCTGTACTTTCCTATGACTCTAAGAAACTTCAACACATTCACACCTCATTCCATGTAGATAATTCCGTTCCTGTTCAACCTTATTGTACAGAACCCATACAGAACTTTCCAATCACTCATCATGATCCAAACATAAGGGGAAGTTGAGGGGGGAAAGTTCTTCATTCAGAGGGTGGTGAGTGTGTGGAACAAGCAGCCAACAGAGGTGGTGGATGTGGGTTTGATTTCAACATTTAAGAGAAGGTTGAATAAGGACTTGGATGGGAGGTGTATGGGAGGACAATGGTCCTGGTGCAGGTTAATGGGTCTAGGCAGAATAATAAGTTGGTAAGGACTAGATGGACCAAAGGGCCTGTTTCTGTGCTGTTGTACCCTATGATTCCATAACTCTATGATTCAGTGAATTAGACCTTTCCTATCCATTAACCTGTCATCATCAGTATCAGCATGTGCCATGTCTTATGACGTAGGTGATCACGGTCTTTTCATGAGCAAGATTGTTCTTGGCAAGTTTTTCTAGAGAAATGCTATACCATTGTCTTCTTCTGGGTAGTATCCTTACAAGACAAGTGACCACAAGCCATTATCAATACTCTTTAGAGATTGTCTACCTGGCATCAGTGGTCACATAACCAGGACTTGCGACATGCACCAGCTGCTCGTACGACCATCCACCACTATGGCTTCATGTGACTTTGATCAGGGGGCTATGCAGATGCTACACCTTGCCCAAGGGGGACCTGAAGGCTTGCGGAGGGAAGGAGCACCTTACATTTCGTTTGGTAGAGACGTATCTCCAACTCATTATCCATCATGACTTGAAACCCCACTATAATACCAGATCAGCCTCCTATGCTCCAAGGAGCCTGCCCAACCTCCCTCTGTAGCTCAGGTCCTTGAGTCCTGGCAACATTCTTGTAACACTCAAAATACAGGAGGAACTTAGCAAGTCAGGCAGCATCTATAGAGGGAACAGTTTTCAGCCGAGACCTTTCATCGGGTCTCAGCCCGGAATGTCGACTGTTTATTCCCCTTCGTAGACGCTGCCTGACTTGCTGTGTTCCTCCAGCATTTTGTGTGTGTTGCTCAAGATTTCCAGCATCTGAAGAATCAATTCTGCTTAACATTTTCATAAGCCTTCTTTGAATTCTTACCAGCCTAATGTGACAAACTGCACAATATTCTAGGAGCCACTTCACCAATGAATTTTACAGCAGCATTGAAGGTCCCAACTCAATACAACGCCCTGACTGATGAGGTCAGTATGCCAAAGGTCTTCTTCACCACCCCGTCTATCTGTGACTTCACTTTTAGATACCTGTGTACCTGTACTGCTTGGTTCCACTCTCAGTGTGCTTAGCTAACAAAAGTCAACGGAATCGTTGAAATTTTCTACTCTCTGAGTCATCGCTGATTAACTGGACTCTAAAAGCCACAATCATTCCTGAACTATACTTTATTTACTTGATGCACAAGCAGGACAGCATCACCCCTGTCACCACACTCTTCGAAGGTTTGGCCTGCAAAATAAGGGCGGCACGGTAGTGTAGTGGTTAGCACAACGCTTTACAGCTCCAGTGACCCAGGTTCAATTCCTGTCGGTGCCTGTAA
The DNA here is from genome assembly GCF_030144855.1 of Hypanus sabinus. Classification (NCBI taxonomy): domain Eukaryota; kingdom Metazoa; phylum Chordata; class Chondrichthyes; order Myliobatiformes; family Dasyatidae; genus Hypanus; species Hypanus sabinus. The sequence goes on along the minus strand of NC_082731.1, from coordinate 40,786,946 downwards.
GAGTTTGTACATTCTCCCCACGATGATGTGGGTTTCCTCCGGGTGCTCCAGTTTCCTCCCACAGCCCAATGACATACCGATCGGTGGTTAGTTGGTCACTGTAAATTCTCCAGTGATTCGGCTGGGATTAAATTGGGGGATTGTTGGGCAGTGTGGCTCAAAGGGCTGGAAGGACCTATTCCACGCTGTATCTCAAAAGAGTAATAAATAATTAAAATGTCATTTTTACACAGAATTGCCTAGCAGTTACAGATATTGACCATTTGGTAAATGTTCAAATTCTGTACTTGCAAGATCAATCGCCATTCACGATACTGTTGTTAAAGGTCAATAGAAACTATAAACTAATGATTGATGATACTTTGAAGTTAGTAATTGTCCCTGTGTTAGTGTGTACCTTACAGCTTAACGTTCCATTCTTATCTCATCTCTGTACGCCAAAATGATGCCCATTTTCTGCAAAGGGAAGCTATACTCCTATCAGACCTTTCTTGCTTGGGCTGTCTGGACTTTATCTGTAATCTATTCTTGCCTGGAAATTAAAATTCAAAGTTCAAAGGAAATGTTATTACCAAAGTGTCACCATATTAAAAAAAACCCCGTGATTCATTTTCTTGTGGGCATGCTCAGCAAATCAATAGAGTAGTAACTTTTACAGGTTCAGTGGAAGATCATCCAGGGTGCAGAAGACAACAAACTGTGCAAAGTCAAATATAAATAAGTAGCAAAAGATAATGAGGACATGAGATGATGAGATAAAGTGAGCCCACTGGCCATGGGAGCGCTTCAGTGATGGGGCGAGTGAAGCTGAGTGAGGTTACCACTCACTTCTTGTTCAAGATGGTTGAGGGGTAGTGACCGTTCCTGAACCTGGCGGTGTGAGTCCTGAGGGTCCTGTACCTTCTTCCTGGTGGCAGCAGCGAGAAAAGAGCATGTCCTGGGTGGTAGGGGCTCCCTGGTGATGGGCGCTTCTTTCCTGTGAGCCAGGGTTTCATGTAGATGTGCTCAGTGGTGGAAAGGGCTTTACCTGTGATGGACTGGGTCAAATCCATTGGTTTTTGTAGAGTTTTCCATACCAGGCTGTGACACAGCCAGTTAATGTACTCTCCACTACACATCTATAGAAGCTTGCCAAATTCTTGCAAAAATCCTGAGGAAGTAGAGGTGTTGCTCTGCTTTCTTCGTAATTCTACCTACATTAGGTTAATTCCTGTCTTGCTGCAACTTTCACAATTACAATTTCCTGATGTAGTGCTCCTGATGTCAGACTTGAATACCACAACTCTGACATTATTCCTGTTGGTCACGACTGCCTGCACCAGAGGAAACGGTTTCTCTAAACTGTCAAATCCTTTCAATTCACTCACCCACTCACAGTATGTGGGCATCGCTGAGAGGTCTGACATTTACTCTCCATCCATTAAAAGCCCCTCACACTCCCAGAACTAAGTAGTTAGCGAAACAACAACAGAGAAAAGGTCAGAGTCAACCTCAGTGGTGGGTCCAGAACAGGGAGTTCCCCACCTTTTTTTTATGCCATGGACCTCTACAATTAATTGAGAAGTCTGTGCACACCAGGTTGGGAAGACCCGGTCTAGAACAACATATACACCAAACTGTGAAACCAGGTATTTTTGCTTTAGAGCAAATAGCAAGGGTCAATACAATATCTGGATCATACAACATCTGGATTTAACTTAAATACAACAATTTGATTGAATGCATGAAAACGCGAAACTGTGAATCAATGCTGATGCTAATCTAGTTACTGTGCGAGCCAGTTTCCGGGGTTTAGACGCTCCGACTCTCCAGCGTATGGATAGTGGCGCAGTCGCTTTAACTATTCTGGTCCACTCTGCTAATTAGCCACCATGTTTTGGTGCCAAGATTTGGTAAAAGAGCCCTGAGCCCAGGTTTGGGGCTCAATCGCCAGCTCAACTTTGGTTCAGACTGTGATTGCATTTAGCATTTATGTCTCGTTTGGATTCTCATCTAGTCTCAAGTCAAGAACCCTGCTCTCATCTCTGTAGTGAGTTTCAGATACTGCAGCGCTTACCATCTTCCCCTAGGCCTCTCGCCACAAATTTAACTAGATTGCTTTACCAGATTAACTTCTTAGCTTTTACCCTTCACTGCAATGCAAGGCTAATCTGCACCATCCTCACTCGTAATCTAACCCTCTGAACCCAAGCAATGGGGGTGAAATTGCACAACTTCACAGTCTAGTTTATAATTACGCAGTATTGCACCTTGATGTAAATTCACTCTCCTAGTGGAGCTGTAACTAGATAACCTTGTAGAACCTCTGTGCCTTTGTTTGCCAACACTTCATTACAACTGGAACTGCCCTTCAGAAAATACTTCAACGGCTGTAACACACACAAAATGCTGGAGGAGCTCAGCAAGCCAGGCAGCATCTATGGAAATGAACAAGCGGTCGATTCTTCGGACAGAGACCGTTCTTCAGGACTGAGGAGGAAGGGGGAAGATGCCAGAATAAAAAGCTGAGTGGAGGGGAAGGAGGATACCTGGAAGGTGATAGATGGAGCCAGGTGGGTGGGAAAGGTCAAGGGCTGGAGAGCAAAGTACCTGATAGTTGAGGAGAGTGGACCATAGGAGAAAGGGAAGAAGGAGAGGCACGAGGGGGAGGTGTTAGGTAATTGAGAAGAGGTAAAGGACCAGAGGAATAGAAGAAGAGCTTTTTTTACTGAAAGGAGAAATTGATGTTCATGCCATCAGGTTGGAGGCTACCCAGAAGGAATGCGAGGAGTTGTTCCTCCACCATGAGGGTGGCCCCATCCTGGCACAAGAAGGAGACCATGGACCAACATGGCGGAACGGAAACGGGAATTGGAATTAAAATGTTTGGCCACCAGGAAGCTCTGCTTTTGGTGGATGGAGCAGAGGTGCTCGACAAAGCGGAGCCCCAACTTATTGACCGGTCTCACCAACGTAGAGGAGGCCGCATCGTTCTGCCAAGTCCTTCGAGATGTCCCGAAAGAAATGTGAAAGGTTATGTTTTACTATTGTTGCATGTGCTAAGTTACAGTGAAAAACTGTTGTTTGGCATGACATCCATATAGGTTACTTGCACTGAGGTGAAGAAAATCATTAACAGATTGCAGATACAGAGATACAGCAGTATTAGGCAGACGATAAAATTCAAGGCCATAACGAGTAGACAGTGAGGTGAAGGATCCTTCTTATTATGCGACAGGCCCGTCCATTCGGTCGTATTGTAACAATGGGATAGAAGCTGCCTTAGTTCTGGTGGCAGGAGTTTTCAGGCATATTGTGAGGAGGGAGAGGCTCGTTGCTGCCCCCACTTTGAGACTGACTGTCTGCAGCTCTTTCCCAGCAAATCAGTCAGGGTTTATAGTTCCCAATTGAGGCCTAACATCTGACAATTCTGATCCACCCTCAAATAGAAGAGCCATTTTAAACAACGCGACCAACAGCAACGTCCTGCAGGCAGTTCACGAAGCTACTTCTTTTTCTTTTCCTTCTTCTTCTTTCAAATATAATTCTGTTACTAAGCTCGGAACCTGTGATTTACCTTTGGTGATAAGTTTTCGGGCCGATTGAACGATCTGGTGCTTTGCTGTCTCCAAGGGATTTTGGTGAAGTTTCAAGTGGAGGGTGAGGCCCGGTGGCCATGAAGCCCAGAGTCAGGGTCAACTCCATTTCTCATCGATTAGAGCATTGAGCAAAATTGAAGTCAGCCAGGTCGAGAGCGGGTGTTCATTGTTGTCTGTCTGTTTGACTGGCCTCTCTCTCATTCTTGCTCGATGCTGCTGGAGTCTTGGGCAAGGTTTAATTGCCACCGTTTGCATATTGGACTGTAGTTCAGGCTATGACGTGTTTCTGGTTATTCATTTTTACATTGCAGTTCTTGCGCGTGTTACGTATTCAGGCAACAATAAATATATGAGTTCGGCAAGGGTTTTTTATAACAAACAACATGTTTATTAAACACAGAAAACAAACCCCCCCAAAAGTAAACAAACACTAAAGTAACCGGAAATTAACTGCTGTACGGCAGCTCAAACAGTTCTTAAAGCGATATTGCAAAAACAGTTCTTTAAAGTGGTATTGCCAAAAGTTCGATATGCTCACAGTCCATTTAAAAGGAGAGACTTTATAAGACGATTTAAATTCTCTTTCACGTCGCTTTGCTTCGATCCCCGGCGTCGAACTTCCCATGAAGAATTTACGAAACGAAACGGCTTAAAGGCACTGACCTTTCCTTCCTCACTATCCTCAATCCTTTCTGGTAATCCCAGGGATTAACGCGAGAATAGTCAACAAAATCTTCCGAATAAGGATCAAACAAAGGCCGAACCCGTTTCACCGTAGAAATTGATTCTCCTCGATCTTTAACTCCCGAACTCCGATCTTCACTCTCCACTGATTCTCGAACTAGCAGAATTGTAAAGAACCTGCTGGCAATGACCTTCTAAACTTTAGGCATTAGATAAAACTTCATCTTTCAACTAAACGGCATCATCACATTAAATCACGCAGTGGCATGAAGTCAACTTGGCAAATCCAGCCACGAACTGCCCCTCCTCACAGGGTGGGGTCTTCCTTTTATAACCTGTAAAAAAAACTGTCACATGATCTCTACTGGCGGGAAAATGACGTCACTCCACCATCACAAGACCATTACCTCAAGTCCAGTATAGCTTCAGCCCCAGTTACGCGACAAGGGTACCACTGTCATGTGTCACGAGTACGTAACACGCGATTTTGATCGAGCTCTGCGTCCTGCAGTCAACGAACGACACAGTGCTGAACTGATCTGAGCTGAACTGCTTCAATGACTCTTTAGTTTGTCATTCTGTATCCTGTGTTTTGCACTCATTTTTTGCCGTTTATGCGATTTGTTCTTTTTCGCTAGCCAGGTGCTTGACATTTTCTTTGAGGAGGTTCCATGGTGTTTCTTTGTTTGGTGGCTGTCTGTGGGAAAACAAATCTCAGGGTTGTATACTGCATAAATACTTTGATCATAGATGTGTTCCTAATCTTTGAATCTTTGAAGTACTAGGTCAATGTTTAACAATCCTATAGCAGCCCGATTTAGATGTCCTTGAACCTTGTCGTGCTGCTTTCAGGATTTTGTATCTTCTGCCCAATGGGAGAAGGGTGAAGTGTGAATATTTGGGGTGGGGCGGGGTGGGGGGCTTTAGTGAAGCAGGTGGACGGAGTCCATGGAGAGGAGGCTGGTTCCTGATATGTGCCGAGCCGTGTCCACAACACTCCGTGATCTCTTACGATTATGGGCTGAGCAGTTGCCACACCAAACTGGGATGCATCCAGAGAAGATCCTTGCTATAATTCATCAATAAAATGGTAGTGAGGGTCAAAGAGCTCATGTCAAATTTCTTTAGCCTCCGGGGTAATAGAGGCACATTATTGGCCATTATGTCTGTACATTTAGACCAGGACAGGGTACCAGTCGTATTGACTAGCTTTCAACACCCCCTCAACCTCAGCACTGTTGAAGTTTTGCATTTTCTTTTAAATCAGAATCAGAATCGGGTTTATTATCACTGGTATTTGTCATGAACTTTGTTAACTTTGCAGCAGCAGTTCAAAGCAATACATCATATAGAAGAAAAATAAATAAGTAAATCAGTTACAGTATTCATCTATTGAATAGATTAAAAACCATGCAAAAAACAGAATAATATATATTACAAAAGTGAGATAGTTTTCAAGGGTTCAATGTCCATTTAGGAATCGGATGGCAGAGGGGAAGAAGCTGTTCCTGAATTGCTGAGTGTGTGTCTTCAGGCTTCTGTATCTCCTACCTGATGGTAACAATGAGAAAAGAACATGCCCTGGGTTCTGGAGATTGTTAATAATGGACACTGCCTTTCTGAGACACCGCTCCTTGAAAATGTCCTGAGTATCTTATCGGCTAGAACCCAAGATGGATCCAACTAAATTTACAACCACCTGCAGCTTCTTTTGGTCCTGTGCAGTAGCCCCCCCCCCCCCCCATACCAGACAGTGATGCAGCCTGTCAGAATGCTCTCCATGGTACAACTATAGAAGTTTTTGATTGTACTTGATGTAACCCCCTGGGTCACCTCAGGCTCGCTCAGCTCGTTCTCGTCTAGGGGGAGCAGCCTTCGGCCCCGCCAAACTGGGTAATCAGCTGGTGTGGTTGCTGTGTGATGTCCCCACCTCGCCCAAAAACAGACAGTACACCATAAGCGATTAAATGAGTACAATTTATAAAGGTTACTATAACTGTGATTAATAACGATACAGTATATATGAAGAGAAAAAATAAAGAAAAGGCGCCAAACTTATCAAAGTCCAAACCACTTCGTGCACAACCGTTGGAGCTCAATTACTGAAGTCTTCTGGCCACCAATCGATCCCCTCCGAACTCCTCGACTCGCAGCTCAGGACCCCGAGTGGTCAACCAAGCACATCTAGCTTCATCCCCCCTCCTCGGAGTACCTCCTGGCCTCGGACCCCCGCTTGGGGTCCGTTCCTCGTCCAGCTTACATCATTGCGTCCTCTCTCTCAACCCCCTCGCGCCGATCTGCCCAAAAGCCCGTCAACAAAAGCTTGCAGACTCAGAAGAAAGAACGTTAATCCCCATTTGGTTTACAAAGGAATACAATTCTCGTTATCAGTAAATTTTAACCCCAAACAAGCTTCCAGCACTCTCTCGCAACAAAGAAGCATTCCTGCTAGTTAACAAAAGAAGCCCTTTTGATTACATAACAAAGAAAAAAGAAGAAACCCCCTTTACATTGATAACATACCAAATCTCTTCAAACACCTAATGAAGTATCCTCTCTGTCTTACCTTCTTTATTACTGCTTTGATATGTTGGACCAGGTTAGGTCCTCAGAGATCAGAAATGCTACATATTTATTTAGTTAGTAAGAGAATGGCAGCACAGTTAGATTACTACGTGAACAGCCAGGGTTCAGGTTTGCACATGGAGGGGGCTTTTGATGTCTTTTTTTTTGCCATTTGCACGATTTTTTCTGTGTGTGGGTGGGTTGATGGCCTTGCCGCCATCTGTGCGATTTTTTTTGCGCGTGGGTTGTGTTTGATGTGCTTGCCTCTGCTTGCGTGATTGGTTGCTTTTTACGCGTTGGATGTTTCTCCTTGAACGTCATCCACGGTTTTCTTTGTTTTGTGGCTGTCTGCAGAAGACGGATCTCAGAGTTGTGTACACCTTTGCGAGTAGATATACCTCGAACCACTCCAGAGACACGAGTTTGAATCCCATCAGTGAACCTGAAGTCAGAACTGTGTGTCTCAGCCCATGATTGTAGTTGAAGAATAAACATCTGAGTTGCTAACGTCCTCCAGGGGGAGAGAAACTCTCCACCTTTGTCCAGTCCGGTCCCCCTGCGGCTCCAGCCCACGCCAATGTGACAGTTATTAATGACTGCTCACCTGCAGTTCAGGGACAGATCTATGATAAATGCTAGTACCGCCAGAAAAATCCACACCTCCTGGAACCAGCAACATCATCATCATGAAGTGGTCGTGTCATACGACATGGGCCACCATGCTCTTCCATCTCTCTTTAATCTAACTGTTGCCTGTGGGGAAGACTCCATTTCACACTGCTGTCCTCATTCTTTTCTCTTTCTGTGACCGTGATTGTTCTTGGCAAACTTTTCTACAGAAGTGGTTTGCCGTTGCCTTCTTCTGGGCAGTGTCTTTACAAGACGGGTGACCCCAGCCATTATCAATACTCTTCAGAGATTGTCTGCCTGGTGTCAGTAGTCGCATCACCAGGACTTGTGATCTGCACCGGCTGTTCATACAACCATCCACCACCTGCCCCCATGGCTCACATGACCCTGATTGGGGGGGGCTAAACAGGTGCTACACCTTGTCCAAAGGTGACCTGCAAGCTGGCAGAGGGAAGGAGCGCCTGACACCTCCTTTGGTGGAGACACATCTGCATCCTGCAGGAACAAGAGATGAAAATATCATTCTGAAGCACCCCATGGCCTCTCAGTGATTACTGTCCACAGATTGTATAAAATCCTGACGGGCAAAGATTGGGCTAATGTACCCAGTCTGTTTTTTCCATGAAAAAGAGGGCTTTTACCAGGGAAAACCAACTAAAATACATGTGGGTTGAAGGGGTGAGAAGGGAAAGATTTATAAAGGAGTAAATTCTTGGCACACAGGTTTGTCTTTCGACGGAATGAGCTGTTGGATGACGTTTTTGAGGCAGGTGAAATAAAAATGTTTGTGCAGATACATGGATAGGAAAAGTTATTGACCAAACATAGGCAATTGCAACAAAGTTTAGACCATAGATCTTAAGATATAGGAGCAGCACTAGTCTGCTCCACCATTTCATCATGCTGATCCATTTTCCCTCTCAGCCCCAGTCTCCTGCCTTCTCCCTGTATCCCTTCATGCCCCCGACTAAACAAGAATCTTTCAGCCTCTGCCTTAAGAACACCCAGTGACTTGGCCTCCAGCGAATTCCATAGATTCACCACCCTCTGGATAAAGAAATTCCTCCTGATCTTAACGGATGTCCCTCTTTTCTGAGGCTGTGTCCTCTGGTCTTAGACTCTTCCACTGTCCTCTCCTCATACACTCTATCGAGGCCCTTCAACACTTCCTAGGTTTCAATAAGATCCTCCTCATTCTTCTAAATTCCAGTGAATAAAGGCCCAGAGTCATCAATCGCTTCTCATACGATATCCGAGAATCGTTCTCATGAACCTCCTCTGAACCGTCTCCAATGTCAGAACATCCTTTCTTAAATAAAGGGTTCAAAACTGCTCCAAATGGCGTTTTACCAGTGCCTTATACAGCCTCAGCATTACATCCTTGCTCTTGTATTCTAGTCCTTTCAAAATGAATGCTAAAATTGCACTTACCTTCCTCAACAGCGACTCAGCTTGAAAATGACCTTTAGGGAATCCTACACAAGCGCTCCCAAGTCCCTGCGCATCAAAGGTTTTTGAATGTTCTCCCCGTAAAAGAAATAGTCTATGTTTTTATTCCTTCTACCAAAGTGCATGACAATGCACTTCCTGACACTGTACTCCATTTCCACTTCTTTGCCCATTTTCCTAATTTGTCCAAGTCCTTCTGTAGCCTTCCTGCTTCATCAACATTAGCTGCCCCTCCACCTATCTTTGCATCATCCACAAACTTGAACATAAAGCCACCAAGTTCCATCATCCAAATCATTGACATACAATGTAAGAAGAAGGGGTCAAAACACCGACCTCTGCAGAACACAACTAATCCCAGGCAGTCAATCAAAAAAGACCCTTTATTCCAACTTTTTCTTCCAGACGGTCAGCCAATGTTCTATTTTCTATAATACTATGGGCTCTTACCTTGTTGATCAGCTTCATGTGTGGCACGTTGTCCAAGGCCTTATGAAAATCCAAATACACAACATCCACCATTTCTCCTTTGTTTATCCTGCTTGTCATTTCCTCAGCTGAGGACATTTATGGCAGCGGGTGCAGAGAGAAGGCCTGGAAGATCATCGGGGACACCAGTCACCCGAACTGTAAACTGTTTCAGCTACTTCTGCCTGGTAAACACAACCACAGCATTAAAGCCAGGACCAACTGACTACGGGACAGCTTCTTTCTACAAGCCATTAGACCTAAATTCTGTGCATTGCATGGAGTCATAATGCAAAAATTTTTACTCCCTCACATTGTGGGACAGATGTAAAATTCAAATAAATTCTAAATTCTAAGAATTCCAACAAATTTGCCAGGCAAGATTTTCCCTTAAGGAAACCAGACTGACTTTGGCCTATTTTATCAAAGGCCTCTAAATACCCTGAAACCACATCTTTAATAATTGACTCCAACATCTTCCCAACCACAGAGCGTCAGACTAACTGATCTACAATTTCCTTTCTACTGCCCTCCTCCCTTTTTGAAGAGTTGACTGACATTTGCAATTTTCCACTCCTCTGGAACCATTTCAGAATCAAGTGGTTCTTGGAAAATCTTTGCTAATGCCCCCACGATCGCTTCAGCTACCTCTTTCAGAACCTTGGTCAAAGTGGGTTATGCCTGGACCTGAGGAAGACCAGTTCAACAAACCTATGCATCTACCAAAGTCAATATGAAAGACCAAATAGACTGCTTTGCACTCCAGGGAGCTGAAAGCCCACACAGTGGATTGGAATTATTCATCCATCACCTCAAGTACAAAGCAAATGGAGAAGTTCCCTGCTGCCTCCAGCATAGTTCTGTGTCATTCACACTTAACATGCAGACCATAATTACCACAGGAGTGATCTTCCAAACAACACTTGAAAATGTTTCACTTAAGTGTTGGCTGCCCTATTAATAAGAGTTCTGAACGATGTTTCAGTCAGGAGCTTCAGGGATGGCTGCGAGGTTTTGAGACAAAGTTGGCAAAAATATGAAGCTGGCTCGGGACAATTGAACACCAGTTGAGAATATCATGTCAAGTTGAAGGTCACAAATCATGTCTGTCTCTATATCTGAGTCAGACATGATATTACTAAAGGTGGAGAAATGTTAGAGCTGCTTATAGCTCTTTTCACATTAGGCATCCGGAGATCTTATCAGTCTTATAAAGTATTTCTGATACATGTCAAGTGCTCCCACACACACAAAAAAATACTAAGACAGTCAAAGTGTTAGCAGTGAATTACTGTTGGCTAGGATATCTATGTAACAGTTATTTCGGATCTTCTGGATATTCCTGAAAGAGGGGGAGCTTTATTTATTCAACCAACACACACAAAATGCTGGTGGAACACAGCAGGCTAGGCAGCATCTATAAGGAGAAGCACTGTCGACGTTTCGGGCCGAGACCCTTCGTCAGGACTTCTCCTGACGTGTCGTGCTTCTTCTTGTAGATGCTACCTGGCCTGCTGTGTTCCACCAGCATTTTGTGTGTGTTGATTTCCTCGTGTTTGAAACTTTATTTATTTGTTTGTTTGTTTGTTTGTTTGTTGCTCTCCCCCTCATTGTGGAAATGTTTGACCCTTAATAGGCTGTAGATGGTGATCTTCACTCCAATTTCTTTCACATATTTAGAACCTAGGCAGGCAGCTACTGTTGTTCCAGTATTCAAGAAAGAAACCAGGGATAATCTATAGACCGGTGAGTCTCATGTTGATGGGGGAGAAGTTACTGGAGAGAATTCTTGAGCTTACGATTGGTGAGCATTTGGAAAAGCATGGCCTAATTAGGGAGAGCCAGCATTGCTTCGTGCGGGACAAGTCGTGTCTTGCTAACTTAATTGAGTTTTTTAATGAGGTGATGATGAAGGTTGAGCTGTGGACGTCGTCTACATGGATTTTCATAAGGCATTTGATGAGGTTCCTCATGGGAGGTTCATCCGGAAGATTAAGATGCATGGGATCAATGGTGAATTGGCCTTATGGATTCAGTTTGACTTGCCTATAGAAGACAGAGGAAAATGGTCGACTTATTCGAGCTGGAGGTCTGTGATTAGTAGTGTTCTGCAGGGATCTGTAGTGGGACCTTTGCTGTTTGTGATGAATATAAATAACCTGGATGAGAATGTAGATGTGTGGGTTAGGAAGTTTGCAGATGATATGAAGATTGGTAGTGTTGTAGATAGCATAAATGACTGGCAAAGAACACAGCAGGATATAGATCAGTTGCAGATATGGGTAAAGAAATGCCGAATGCAGTTTAACTCAGAGAAATGTGAAGCGTTGCAGCTCTATGATGTGTTTCACCTCAAAAAGTGTCACAGCTCAAGTGAAAACAAACACCCTGAAAGTGTTGATGATGAGAGCGAACTTGGAGCCCAAGTTCAGAGCTCCATGAAAGTGGCTGCACAGGTTCATAGGGTGGTTAAAAAGGCATATGACTCGCTTGCCTATATTAGTCCTGCACCCTCTCCAAAACCTTGAAATGCTTTCTGTAATGGGGCAACTAGAACTGTATGCAATACTTCAGATGTGGCCTAACGAATTTTATAAAGCACAGAATCAGATTTAATATCATCAGTATAGGTCATAAAATTTATTATCTCTATGGCAGCAGTTCAAAATTATATACATGACAGATAAATATATGAAAAAACTGAGTTACATGAAGTATATATATGACTATTAAATGGGCATCTCAGTGTCTCCATGCCTTATGCTAAGGCTTGTGATAATGATCATAATCACCCATTGTCCTTCGGGACAAACGGATGCCAAAACAAATAGTTAAGTTAAAATAAGTAGCTAAAAAAAAAACAGAAATAAAAAAGTAGTGAGGTAGTGTTCATGGGTCTAATTCCCATTTAGAAATCGGGTGGCAGAGGGGAAGAAGACTTTCCTGCATTGCTAGGTTTGTGCCTTCAGGCTTCTGCACCTCCTCCCCAATGGGAACAGTGTGAAGAGAGCATGGCCTCTTATGAGGATCCTTAATGATGGACGCTGCCTTTTTGAGGCACCGCTCCTTGAAGATGTCTTAGATACTATGGAGCTACAACTTAACTTCCTAACTTCCTAACTTCTTAACCAGCCTATCAACCTGTGTAGTCTTTCAGCGAGCTATGAACTTGGACCACAAGATCCCGCTGCTCTTCATTAAGGGCAAAACTCTTAACAGAGTGCTTTTTTTTATATGTAGTTGATCTACCAGGTGCAACACATCACTTTTAGCCAGGTTAAACTCCATTTGCTATTTATTCACCGATACAGTATAGTGCAAAAGTCTTACCAAATATACAATATATAGCTAGGGTGCCTAAGACTTTTGCACAGTATTGTGCTAATTTTATGTGTTGCACTGTACTGCTGTCACCAAAAAAAAACAAATTTCATGACATATGTGAGTGATGATAAACCTGATTCTGATCTGGGTCTCTACTGTGGACTGAGTGGGAAGGGGGCAGGGAGAGGGGAATCACGGTTGGGAAAAGGGGGAGGGAGCAGGAAGCACCAGAGAGACTTTCTGTAATGATCAGTAAACTAATTGTTAGGAATCAAATGACCTTGCCTGCCTGCACCTACAATCACCCCTGCCCCAGCACTCCTTCTCTGCCACCTGTCTCACACCCCTCCTATGACGATCTACCCTTGCCATTCCAAACATCCTTTGCTCCCACTAGGTTTAAAAACTCACTTTCCATTCCGCATTGACAAGTACAATACTGTGCAAAAGTCTTAGGCACCCTAGCTATATGTATACGTGCCTAAAACTTTTGTACAGTACTGTATTTGCAAATAATCTGTATCCACCCCGTTCTAAGTCTTCATGATATCCAAAGCATTGCCAATCTTCACAACCCACCAGTCTACATTTTAGCCCTTGTCCTTCTGCATTTTCCACGCCTACATCCAGAGCTAAAGAGAGACCGTGGTCCTGATTGGTACTTTAGCAGATGAACACCGCCAAGTGACCTGTTGCTACCCAGTGAAAAGCCAAGCACTACATTAGGCAGCTGCCATGATGAGCCTCGCACATTTCACCCAGAGGGTTACGGAGAAGCTACTTGCTGGATCATGGTTTCTGCTCAGTTTACTCGGTGGGAGCTCTGCATTCCACAGCACCTTCATCAGTTCAGAACTCCTGCAGGAGCTCTACACCACATTTTAAGAAGAATGGTCTTCCACCCGTTCTGCAGCATTCAGAACATGCCCACTTTTCATTGCTACCATCGGGGAGGAGATAGAGGATTGCAAACTTGGTCATCTCAATCATACACTAACCCAGGGGTCCCCTTGGACCCCTTGCTTAATGGTCCTTAAAAAGGTTATGAATCCCTGCACTCGCCTTTCCAGTTTTGAAGATTTCTTCAAAAGGCGATCCTTCATAAAAGTGGGATCCATATTTAAGGACCCCCATCCCAGGGCGTGCTTGCTTCTTATTACTACCAGAGAGGAGGTGCAGGTGCCCGAAGATACACACTCAACAATTCAGGAACAGCTTCCTCCCTTCTGCCATCAGATTTATGAGTGACCCATGAACCCATGAATCATCATCAGCATGTATTGTGAGTAATCCTGATTGTGTCAGTTCAAGTATGAGGAGAGAGAGAGAGAGACTGAAGCAGGTCAATAGTTCACAGACTTTAATGCAAACAGGGTTTAGAGGGAAGGAAAACAATAAACAAGGGCCAAATAGGGCTGTTAACTAAAACTCTCGAACTGGAAAAGATACTGAAAGGAATAACTAAATATAGTAAGAGTACCGCTAGTCTCCAGTTTCATTTGACTCGACAGTCCAATTCCTCCAGCAAGGATGAATGCAAGCAGGCAGTGTAACATTGCTGTGCTTTTCTCAAGTCTCAACAAGTGCTACAACGAAAAGAAGGAAGTTAAGTACTTCCGTAATGGGCTTATTCACGAGTGCTACACTGCTACACTGCCAAATCCAGGGTTGTGACAGTGATTGTTCGTGGCAAGTTTTTCTACAGAAGTGGTTTGCCATTGCCTTCTGGGCAGTGTCTTTACAAGATGGGTGATCCCCCAGCCATTATCAATACTCTTCAGAGATTGTCTGCCTGGTGTCAGTGGTTGTATAACCCGGAATTGTGATCTGCACCGGCTGCTCATACGACCATCCACCAGCTGCTCCCATGGGTTCACATGACCCTGATCAGGGGATAAGCAGATGCTACACCTTGCCCAAGGGTGACCTGCAGGCCAGTGGAGGGAAGGAGCACCTCACACCTCCTTTAGTAGAGACGTATCTCCACCCTGCCACCCAGGGACAATATGGAGGGTGATTTACTCTGTCTCCAGCCAATGTTTCTCTTACTCCAAATTTGTGACAGAATAACGGAGGGAGTCTTTTTCTGCTGTTCCCATATTTTCATGTTTTTCTTTTTCTTTTCTATGGCACTGAAATAGGCTGTTCGGTCCATTTAGTCTATGGTGAACTGTAATACTGCCTACCCGCTTCAACCTGCCCTAGCCATCCATCCATCTCTCATCCATTTACTTATCCAAACTTCTCTTACGTGTTGAAATCAAAGCCACATCCATCACATGTTCTGGCAGCTCATTCCACTCTCACCACTCTAAGTGAAAATGTTCCTCCTCATGTTCCCCTTAAACACTTCACCTTTCACCCTTAACCCATGACCTCTAGCTCTCGTCTCACCCAACCTCAGTGCAAAACGCAACACACAAAAAATGCTGGAGGGACTCAGTAGGTCAGGCAGCATCCATGGAAATGAGAGAAAAACAGTCGATGTTTCAGGCCAAGACTGTTCTTCGGGACTGAGATGGAAGGAAGAATGTTCCAGAATAAAAAGGTTGGCCTGGGTTGGGGGGAATGGAGGCTAGCTGGAAGGTGACAGGTGAACCCAGGTGGATGGGAAAGATCAAGGACTGAAGAAGAAGGAATCTGATAGGAGAGGGGAGTGGACCACAGGAGAAAGGGACGGAGGAGGGGACACAGGGGGATGAGGAGGTGAATATTCAGAGTGGGGAATAAAGGAAAATTGTGGGGGGTGGGGGAGGTGGGAATTATGTTACCAGAAGGAGAAATCAATACTCATGCCATCCGGTTGGAGGCTACCCAGACGGAAAATTGCTCCTCCTTGCATTCACCCTATTTATACCATTCATAATTCTGTGTACCTCTATCAAATCTCCCCTTAATCTCCAACACTCCAAGGAATAAAGTTCTAACCGTTGGGTTTGCTACCTTTTTTAAGCCATGGTCCAATGCCATTAAGCAAGGGGTCGGTGGACTCCAGTTTGAGAACCCTTGTTCTAACCTATTCAACCTGTCCCTGGAACTCAGGCCCTCAAATCCTGGCAGCATCCATGTGAATTGTTCAGTTTAATTCATATCTAGTGTTGCACAATCTTTATATATTTGAGACGAAACTGCAGTTTCAATAAACAAATTGTTAATTGGGATGCAGATACTAGGAAAGGCAGTTCTCATAAATTGCTCTGACTTTGCAAAATAAAATAGTTCTAACGGCTTTACGTAGTTCTAGCTTGGTAGGTCAATCTAATGGAGGTCACATTTTGTGTCCAAGTCTTGGTGACCTTCTTCTGAAACTCCACCCTGACCTTCGTCCCTCCCTTCCACTAAATAGATTCCAAACTTGTCCAAGGTAGAACTTCACGCAGCAAGAAGAAATAAACACAGAACAGATAAAGCCGGCATTGCCAACACTGGTTGGACATCTACAGAAGAAAGTAAACGGTCAACATTTCGGGCCGAGTCCCTTTATCGGGACTAGAAAGGGAGGGGAGAAGTCCTGATGAAGGGTCTTGGCCCAAGACATCAGCTGTTTACTTTTTCTATAGATCTGCCTGATCTGCTGGGTTCCTCCAGCATTTTGTGTGTGTTTCTCTTGATTTCCAGCATCTGCAGACTTCGTTGTGTTTCTGTTTGGATATATTCTTGCTTAATCCATCATATGACTAATGGCACCACACCCATGACCATGTTTTCTTGTGCCAACTGCTTTTATAACCTATTAACTAATGAACGCAAAAATAAATCGGGTAAAGCAGGGGTTCCCAACCTTTTTTAAGCCATGGAGCTTTACCATTAACCAAAGGGTCTGTGGACCCCACATTGGGAACCCCTGCTTTAGGCTGACTGATTTAGTTCTTCTTAGGCAGTCTTCCAGGGTCACGTATAACTTCCTTCACTTCGTTTCGGTGAGATCTGAGATGCCTGTAGAATCCAGTGCAAAGTGGTCTCCGCATTGCTCTGTCCTCTTTATGGATGACATCAGCATCTTGCGCTGAGATCCATGGTCAGCCCCTGTTTGGCCAGCACTGCTGAGCAAATTGAAGGCTCCGTCAAGCGATGCGCGAGATGGAAAAGAACACAAGCATCATGTTCGACCTGTTCGGCTGTGCTGTGATGGAAGGGCTGCCCCCGTTGCCACTCAGTGTTCGACTTGGTTGGACCTTGATGCAATACTGGTCACTTTGTCACTTTCACGCCAAGTCACACCAGGCAGTGCTCAGCACAAATTGTCTATCAAGCCTGTGGAAGGAGGACATGATGGATCCATTAGATAGTTTCCTCAATTTCAAAATCATTTGGCAGAACTTACCAACGGGTACCAAAACCTTGCCCGGCTGCCAGAGAGATCCTTCCCACATCATATCCTTCCCACGCAGTTTGAGTCTCACCCCCAATGCATGATGTCCTCAAGACCTATTGAAGACCTCTGTAACATGAATAAGGCAATCATCCTACTGTTATCCCACTCAAAAACCTAAACTGTTCAAAGAGCCTCTTTTTGCATATAAAATGTGGGCTTGTGTCATGTTGAATCAAGTTCGCGGGTCGGGAAACTGAGACAGGAAATGGATTGACTTCAAATAAGTATATTAATCATTTATTTACAAACAGTAAAAATTCAACCAAACAAAAAGATTAATACGAAACAAACATATGTACATTCAACAAATATACTTAATTAAAAGTGCACAAAGAGCATACCTTCTCAATCGTCGTGTGCAAACTTGCCTTAAAGGAAGAAGAGGGAAAGCCTATTCGACATATATACCCAGGATATTTGAAACTGGACACTAGGCAGCTATTCAATGGGAAAAGCAGCTGTAATTTCTAAACTAACCAATCACAACAGAAACGACTTTCAACAATCAGAAGAAGGCTCGCCCCGAGGACGACTTGATACTATGAAGGTCTAGATTTTAAGGCACTATAAATGTAAAGAAAGCTGTAGGAGTCATGTTCTCTGTCTGCTTTGTATGCTGTGTTGCACATTTACTATGGTAACCGGTCACATGAGTGGGGGCAGGCTAAAAGCAAAGGGAATAAGTCCCGTATTCTTGCTTATTTCATGGCGGTTTGTGGCTTGGGTCTCTGCTGGCCGCTTAATCTTGCTTCAAGGCTGTACCTTTGCTAATTGTGAAGGATTAAATTGAGGAATGCGACTCTTTGGAACAAATATTTCATTGGAGCTGAGGGTGCATCATACAAGGACGTACAACAATCCCGTGGCAGTCGCAGGCTAGTGGCAATTGTTTGGATTTTTGCTGCTACAAAATCCATGTATAGTTTTATATTTCTGTATATTTTTTTATTAATGAAGTACTTAGTTGAAAATAGAGCGACATTGATAGAGGATATTGGTCCCTGTAAAGCCCGTTCCCTCTTGCAGTGAACAAGCCACCAAGCTTGGCCCCTGAACGTGCGTGGAAGCAAATGTGGTCTGCTTATTGCAGTCAGATAGTGAGAATAGAGCGCCCTTGGTTCTGGACAGGAGGCAACCAAGACTGTGGAAACAAAACCATGGAAACGAGAGGCCAAAGTTCATTAACTTCTTCGTCAATCCATCCCTGCCCTTGCTCCTTCTCACTCTGTACAGGTTGTTCTGCTGATTAAACATTAAATGCATTGTTACTTCTACGGCCCAATGGAGTTCAAAGTGTTCCTGAACTCCCATTTTCCTTGACGCTGAGATTAGAATCAGAATCAGGTTTAATATCACTGGCATATGTCATGAAATTTGTTGTCTTTGTGGTAACAGTACATTGCAATACAGACTAACTTTTAAAAAACTGAATTACAGTAAGTAACAGTTAAAATAAATGATAAATAAAGAAGTAGTGTGGTAGTGTTCATGGTTTCAATGTCCATTCAGAAATCAGATGGCAGAGGGGAAGAAGCTGTTCCTGAATCGTTGAGTGTGTGTCTTCAGGCTCCTGTACCTCCTCCCTGATGGCAGAGGGGAAGAACCTGTTCCTGAATCGTTGAGTGTATGTCTTCGGACATCCTGTACTTCCTTCCTGATGGTACCAGTGAGGTCCAGCCTCGGGTGCACTGGGACGCCTCATCAGTGATTTACCCTGGGATCATTGAGCTTTTCGGGTTTTTCAGCACCAGACACCCTTGCCCAGGTGACCCAGCCAGGGTTGACCAGGCCCCGGCTTGCGTCCCAGCATTACTGGTCCATGGGTCACACCTCTTGATGCAGAGCTACCTGGAGGCTCGCTCGGCAGCCTCTCTGATGGCCCTGGTGGCTCTTTCTTTTGCAGCCTCTGTAATGCCAAGGAGAGAGCAGAGCGAGCTGCCAGCAAAACCCCTGCACCCCTGTCTCTGGCACTGCTCTACCAGCTCCTACTATATATGGCTCTCTTGTGTACAACCGCCTCCTCAGAAGCATAAACAGCGAGCTCAAGGCTACAAGGTCTGCATAAATCAGTACTGACAGCTCCCAGAATTAGTTATATTTGCATTATTGGTAATTCAATATTGTCCGGTTCCTGCGCTCTGTCCACTTACTGGCATCCTTCACAGATCTTGTTAACAGTGCGACTAGAGATGACATGATCCAGAGCTTGCAGGCGTAATCCAATCAGGTGGCAGATCAGAGAGCAAGAATCTACGCAAATTCAGAAGATAATAAATATTTCTGCAGTCTGTTCAACAGAACAAGATCTGAAAGCTTTAAACAGCCACAGCTTCAAAGGGGGTGATGCTCTCATGCTTCAGGACTTAGAACTTCCTATGGGGGCACAATTGAGAGCATCCTGACTGGCTGCATTACTGCCTGGCATGGGAGCTGTACTTCCCTCAATCGCAGAGAGTGGTGCGGACAGCCCAGCGCATCTGTAGATGTGAACTTCCCACTATTCAGGACATTTACAAAGACAGGTATTTAAAAAGGGCCCGGAGGATCATTGGGGACCCGAGTCACCCCAAACACAAACTGTTCCAGCTGCTACCATCCGGGAAACGGTACCGCGGCATAAATTGACACAGGTTCAATTCTTGCCTGTAAGGAGGGTGTACGTTCTCCCCGTGACCGTATGGGTTTCCTCCGGGTGCTCGGGTTTCCTCTGACAGTCTGAAGGCATACCAGTAGGTAGGTTAATTGGTCGTTGTAAATTGTCCCGTGACTAGGCCAGGGTTAAATCAGGGAATAGCCTAAAGTGCCAGAAGGACTGATAGCTTGCTTCATGTCAAAAAACAAAATTAAAATCAAGACAGAAATCCATGAGGGATTGTGTTCAGTAACAGATCAGAATTCCAGTATTAAAGTGCAAAGAAATAAAATGGCCAAGGACTGTCCCATATTCCCAGGCTAGAGACAGGTGCTGTATATGTCGAGGGGACTAGAGTCCAATGCCAACATTATACACCCTTTAAGTCTCCCTTCATTCCCGCTGAGAAATAGGATTTTGTGGATAAAAGCAGGGGTACGCCATAACAGAGTGCAGTTATCCATCAGCTATTGGTGCTTCTTATGAGGCCAGTCCGTTCCATCCTCAAAAAGATGTGAGGGGCTTAGGTATGGCTCCCATTGGCCAGCGCTGGTTCAATGACCTAATTTCATTTCTCATCCCATCATCTTCACCTGGATGTCTGGGGAAGGACCTCTGTACACCATCCAGAGACGTTAGTAACCTCAACCATTACCTTGGCTGGCCCAATCACAGTCTCCGTACAGCCGTTACCATGGCGGGCCCAATCACATCCTCCTGCTGGAGGAATGGGTAACTTCGGGATTCCTTCTCGGCTGAATCCATGAGCACTGATTATTTGTCTTTTATGCTGTCTATTTATTTTGTAACTTCTACCAATTTTTATTGACTGCTGCTGCCAAAAAAAACGTATCTCATGACATATGTCAGTTATGATAAACCGGAATCTATTTCTAGTTATTGGGAAGGAAGTGAGATCCCATCCCTGCCCCAAGGATTTGCATTTTCAGTCAAGAGGAGGGGGCACAAGATCAAATGTCTTGGGAGGGATTTGCTTGAACTGCAGTCTGAGAACTCAACTCTGAGGCAAGAGTATCATCATGGTTCCGTCTGAACAGTGGCAGACATCCAAGTTTTGACACTAAGGTTCCCCAGAGTAAGATTAGCTGTCTCTACCTAGTTGAGACACGGACTGCCAACTACTGCTTGCCACGTTCCTTCTTGGACTTGGAGACCTGGGGCTGAGCACTCTGTGCTCAATCATAAGAGACTGTTCCAGGCGCAGGTCCATGGTCTCGCGAGACTAACGGATGCTGCTGCCACTGCCGCTACTGTTTGTGATCGCACCTGGGGGCTCCGTTTGTGCCGCCTTGCTGATTTCAAGTCTGAGTCAGGCAGGAAAGCTGCCGATGGGCACGTTCCAGGCTGAGAAAGAACGTGCTGAGGGGATGTTTGCAGTTCTAGTCACCCCACTATAGGAAGGATGGCGGGGCTTTGGAGAGGGAGCAGAAGAGGTTTACCAGGACGCCGCCTGGCTTGAAGGGCAGGAGTTATCACGAGAGGCTGGATAAACTTGGGTTGCTTTCTCTGGAGCAGTGGTGAGGGGAGATCTGATAGAGTTTTATAAGATTATGAGAGGCATTAGACAGAGTAGACAGGGAGTATCTATTTACCAGGGTTGAAATGACTAATACCAGAGGGCATGCATTGAAGACGAGAGGGATGAGGTCTAAGGGGTAATTTTTTTACTCAGAGAGTGGTGGGCTGCCTGGTGTGGTGGTAGAGACAAATACTTTTAAGAGATGTTTAGATAGGCACAGAGATGTGAGGAAGATGGAGGGATATGGACAAGGTGTTGATTGGAGGAATTAGTGTTGGAGTTATTTTTAGCTGGTTCAGCATTGTGGGCTGAATGGCCTGCCGCTATGCTGTGTTCTAGTTTCTCTGATGCACTGAAGCTTGGGGCAGCAAAGGCTCGGTGGGGAAGCACCACAGTGTAGGGGTCTTCTGCTAATGGAGAGGGAGGGGCCAGCTTGGGTGAGGAAGCCCTCAACTGTTGTATTAGAGAACTACCTCGGGGGGGGGGGGGGCACAGTCCTGTTATGAAAAGTAATTGAATGCTAGTTAACACATTGTCTGTGAGTGTAAAAGTGAAAAGGCATTGTAAGGTTTATTATAATGTTTTTATTCTGAATAAAGTTTATATAGGATTAGGAAAACTGACGGCCTTCTTGCCTCAGTATGGAGTGGTTCCTCTGATCCCAGTCACACTTTTGCCATCAAGATCATGGATTTCCTCCAGGGTGAGGGATCTGAGTCTCTGATCCAAGGATGCTGGTCAGCAGTTGGCGTCTGTCCGTAGTCAGGTAGCAAAACTCAGTTCACAGATACTGTTCTTGAAGGGAAACACTCCTCAAGTTCTGGGTGCACTTCATCACCAGGCCCCTCATCTTCGATTAGAGAGGAGGTGTGCACATCAGATAGGAGACCTCCCTATTGGTCTTCTTCTGACCAGGCAGACTCTGGGGGTCAAGTACAGGGTAAAGATTCAAGGTACAGTTATTATCAAAGAATGTACAATTATACACCTTGAGAGTTGTCTGCTTATAGGCAGCCACAAAACAAGAAACTGGAATAACCCAATTTAAAAAAAAAGACTATAACCACTGGGCGGAGAAAGAGGAAAACCACATTCCGAGCCAGTAGGGGTCCTTAGATACGCTCACTGGAGTAGGCCCAAGCCTTGATCTCAGTTCATCATACTAGCAGTGCAAAACAGCACAAAACCCTGCAGAGAGGACAGCTGCCAGAGCAGTCCACAGCCTTAGCGCAGCGGAGAGATGAACAAACACCACGGGAGAGTGAGCGAAAGCAGCCCGACCCCCCCGCCCCGCCTCCAGTCCCAACACTCGGACCTTCCAGTCTACCTGGGCCAGCTTCCTACTTGGCCAAGTACTGGTAGTACCTTGCTCTGAGACCCAGACCCTGGTGCAGCGACACACCCAGGGTGCCCAGCCCAAAGCTGTCTTCAATCTCACCAAATCGGCTCGGTGCTTAAAGCAATCCAACCTCGTACCCAGGCCAGGTGGATGGACATTGAAACCTTCCAATTCAACGCCTCGCCAAATCGCTCATTTTTCCTTTTTCTTGTAAAATTGCACACTGCTGAGATTCCCATTGAATCATCATTCCGATTGTTTTTAAGACCAATTCTTACTCCCCCGGGTCTTGCACAGTGCTGGCAATGAATTCTCTCCTTATTTCTTTTGCTCCTTGCCGTCTAGTCATAAATTTTTTGGCAGAAATTGTCCACAGCCCAAGGTGAAAGTTCCTCCAGGTCACTGAACAAAATCAGAAGATTGTGACTTGGCTCAAACCCCGTCCATTTTAGGAGCTGATTGGAAACATTCAGTCTGTTATGAGTGAATAACTGAAAACATTTGATTTTTTATGACTGAAATGAGTAAACCTTTCGCCATTTTAAGATGATGCTAGTAAAGTCGGGCAACAGCTTACAAGTAGTTGAAAAGTCAGGAAATGCGACTAAAAACATCAGTAATCACATCTTTTAATGAGGTAAATTGTGGTAAGCTATCAGTGCAAACAATTAGGAGACAAGCAAATGTTGAGGTGTGCTGGTGTGATGCAAACTTGCAACATGACGTGTTCCAGGTGGAGATGGAGTGAGTGATTCGGAGAGGAGTCAAGGTGGAGGAGTTTCAGTTTCAGTGCCCGTCCGCTCGCTCTCCCTTGACGTTCACTCCCCTCTCCGCAGCGTTGAAGCTGTTAGACTGCACCAGATGCTATCCACTTTGTGTCTGCGCACTTTTCCTCTTGCTACAGGATGGACTGAGACCAAGGCTGTGGGCCTACTCCGGCTGCTTCGGGATTTGGGCCTACGGACACAATTTGGTTCAGAAAACTGTTGCCTGCTTTCATTGTTTTCATGATTTGTGTTTTCTCCCCCCATTCTCTGCGCATCGGGTGCTGGTCTCTTTCTAAATGGGTTCTTTCGGACTTCTTGCTTTGTGGCTGCCTGTAAGCAGACGAATCTCAAGATTATATAGTTTATACATTCTTTGATAATAAACGTGCTTTGAATCCTTTGAATTCTTTAAATCTTTTAAATGTAGGCTGACTGCAGAGGCAAAGGGTGACGTGCTAAAGCAAATCCTGCTTCGGCCAGAAACTGTGGCATCCCTCTGCTGACATAAATGTTGGCTGACCAGCTGGAGTTTCCCCACTGGTTCATTTCTAGCTCAGCATTCCAGTGTCGGCATTCTGCACGAAACTCTATCCTCAGTCTCAGGAGGTTTGCCATACAGCTTCAAGTTCCTGGGTGTCAGGATCTCTGAGGATCTAACCTGGTCCCAACATATCGATGCATTTATAGAAAAGGCAAGGCAGCGGCTATACTTCATTAGGAGTTTGAAGAGATTTGGTACATCAACAGATACACTCAAAAGACTTCTATAGTTGTACCGTGGGGGGCATTCTGACTGGCTGCATCACTGTCTGGTATGGAGGGGCCACTGCACAGGACTGAAAGAAGCTGCAGGAGGTTGTGAATCCAACCAGATCCATCTCGGGTACTAACCTACAAATTGCCCAGGACATCTTCAGGGAGCGGTGTCTCAGAAAGGCAGTGTCCATTATAAAGGACCACCAGCACCCAGGACATGCCCTTTTCTCACTGTTACCATCAGGGAGGAGGTACAGAAGCCTGAAGACACACACTCAATGATTCAGGAACAGCTTCTTCCCCTCTGCCATCTGATTCCTAAATGGACATTGAATCTTTGAACACTACCTCACTTTTTTTAAATATACAGAGTCTCTGTTTTTAATTTGTTAAATATACATATAATGTAATTTATTTACTTATTTATTTTAATTATTATTACTTTATTTATTATTATTATTTTTTTCTCTGCTGGGTTATGCTTTGCATCGAACTGCTGCTGCTAAGTTAACAAATTTCACATCACATGCCGGTGATAACAAACCTGATTCTGATTCTGACCGGGTTACAATGCCTGCTGCTGACTGGAAGGGACTTGTACTTTCTCCCCAGCGCCGTGTGCGCCTGCTCTGGAATCCTCCCACGTTCCAAAGATTGACAGGCTAAAGGGAACAGTTTATTAAAAAGTGATTTACAACTCAGTAACAGGCCCTTCCCCCCTCACCACCCAGGTACATCTGTGTGACCAATTAACTGGGCACATGGGTTTAATTGGGCTGCATGGAAAGGGTTGATGCTGTGATGTATACAGTACTGCGCAAAAGTCTAAAGCCACACATACATACAGCTAGGGTGCCTAAGACTTTGGCATAGTGCTGTAGTAATTTCATGTACAGCTGCCACAAAAAAAAGAGGCAAATTTCATGACATATGTGAGTGATGATAAACTCGATTCTGATCTGGGTCTCTATTGTGGACTGAGAGTGGGAAGGGGGCAGGGAGAGGGGAATCACGGTTGGGAAAAGGAGAAGAGAGAGGGGAGGGAGCGGGAAGCACCAGAGAGACATTCTGTAATGATCAATAAACCAATTGTTTGGAATCGAGTGACCTTGCCTGGCGTCTCAGGGCTGGGTGTGTCTGCACCTGTGCCACCACTTGTCCCTGGCACTCCTTCTCTGCCACCTGTCTTGCACCCCTCCCACGGCGCTCCACCGTCACCATTCCTAACATCGTTTGCTCCCGTCAGGCCTGCAAACGTTTCTCTGCTCCACGTTAACAAATACTGTGCAAAAGTCTCAGGCACCCTAGCTACGTGCATTTGACTTTTGCACAGCAGGGTACATTGTGCAATTTGCCAGCAGCAGAGATTAAGCTCCTTTCGTAAACAGAGTTGATGCTTTTATAGAAGGAGCTCAAATAAGCAACTTGGCGGGTTTGGAATTGACGGCTGTAGCAACAAAATGCAAAAGGGAGGAGAATTTACTAAGTGGGTTCTGGCTTTCGGTGCATCAGAGCACAGGTGAAACTTCACAAAGCCAAATAGATATTTGCCAATTTAATCTATTTCTCCACCCTTTGGCTAAAGAACTTCCTCCTCATCTCTGTTCTAATGGGACATCATTCTATACTAGTTGTAGGCTCTCCCACCATTTGAATTATCCTCTCCACATGCACACAATCTAGGTATTCCAATATTCAGTCAGTTTTAATGAGATCTCCCCCTCATTCTTCTAAGCTCCAGCCGGTACAGGCCCTGAGCCATCAAATACTTGAATTGAATTGACTTTATTTCTTACATCCTTCACGTACATGAGTAAAAATCTTTACATTTCCGTCTAAATGTGCAATGTGCAATCATAGTAATTTATAATAAATAGAACAGTCAATGTAACATAGAATATGCACAAATCAGCGTGAGTTCGTCAGTTTGATGGCCTGGTGGAAGAAGCTGTCCCAGAGCCTGTTGGTCCTGGCTTTTATGCTGCGGTACCATTTCCCAGATGGTTGCAGCTGGAATAGATTGTGATTGGGGTGACTCAGGTTCCCAATGATCCTACAGGCCCTTTATACACACCTGTCTTTGGAAGTGTCCTGAATAGTGGGAAGTTCACATCTGCAGATGCGCTGGGCTGTCCGCACCCCTCTCTGCAGAGTCCTGTGATTAAGGGAGGTAAAGTTCCCATACCAGGCAGTGATGCAGCCAGGCAGGATGCTCTCAATTGTGCCCCTGTAGAAAGGATTTTGGGGCCCACACCAAACTGAAGTGAAAGAGGTGCTTCTTCCACTCTGCCAACAGATTTCTCAATGGACAATGAACAATGAGCCCACTACCTCTCTACTTCTGTTTTCCTTTTTGCTCTCTTTTCCCACCACCTATTTATTTTAATTTTTAATATTTATTCCTTATTGTAATTTGTAGTTTTTTATTGTTGTGTTTTGCCATGTAATTCTGCCACGAAACAACAAATTTCACACGCCAGTGATCTTGTAGGAGACATGCATCCACAGTTGTGCTGTTCGTTTAATTAGAATGGGGGTCAGCCAGGGAATTGATATTTTTTGTTGACCGCTAATGTTGGTATCGCTAACTTTGTGTATTATGCTTACGTTGTTCATTTCACAATCTCTATGTTGGTTGCTCATCTTTGCTAGTTGCATAATAAGTACTATTTCCTACTTGTTTTTTATTTGGAAGTGTGTTACACAGAGTGTCGAGTCCCTCACTCACAGCTTCCAAGCGGTTTTGGTTTGTTCTTTAAGTAATCACGACAGATACTAAACCTTATTCTGATTCTGATTACTCCCAAGGGTTAATCTCCCCTATCGGATCAGTTGAACACTTTCTTTAATCTGACAAAGTCTTAAAGTTGTCATCTGCTCAAGTCCATGTTGGCACAGCTGCAGTGAGAAACCGGCTTGCAGGAGCATCCCAGGCACGTGGCATCAGATAAGCAACATTCACAAGACAAAAATGGGCACACAGACTCTGGCTGGCATGCTAGTCTGATGTGCCGAAGAGATATTTGATGATTTGTCTGTACAGTTGATTGGACAGTGCTGCAGAAATGCATTGGTATTGGTTCTGGTATTGATATCGCTTTTGTTATTGACATAGGTATTGGTATCGGTATTGATATTGGTATTGGTATTGATCTCAGTATTGGTATGGGCATCAGTATTGGCATTGGTATTGATATTGGCCATGGTATTGATAGTGCTATTGTATGGCTATGGGTAGCACTGTCAGTCTTGGTATTGGCATTGATATTGGTCACAACAGCACCTCTTTCACCTCAGATGGTTGAGGAAGCTTGGTATGGGACCCCAAATCCTAAGGACTTTCTATAGGGGCACAATTGAGAGCATCCTGACTGGCTGCATCACTGCCTGGAATGGGAACTATACCTCCCTCAATGCAGAGAGTGGTGCATCTGTAGATGTGAAATTCCCACTATCCAGGTCATTTACAAAGACAGGTGTGTAAAAAGGGCCCGAAGGATCTTTGGGGGCCCGAGTCACCCCAACCACAAACTGTTCCAGCTGCTACCATCCGGGAAATGGTACCGCAGCATAAAAGCCAGGACCGACAGGCTCCGGGACAGCTTCTTCCACTAGGCTATCAGACTGATTAATTCATGCTGATACAACTGTATTTCTACGTTATATTGTTGTACATACTATTTATTATAAATTACTACAAATTGCACATTGCACATTTAGACAGAAATGTAATGTAAAGATTTTTACTCCTCGTGTATATGAAGGATGTAAGTAATAAAGTCAATTCAATTAAATTCAAATTCTTGGTATTGATATTGGTACTAGTATTGGTATTTGTATTGGTATTGATACTGGAATTTGTAATGGTATCAGCATTTATATTGATATTAGTATCACTATTGATATTGGTATTGGTACTGGTGTTAATATCGATAAGGGTATTGATTTAGCAATGTTATCAGTATTCGTATCAATATTGGTATTAGTATTGTTATCAGTATTGGCATCTATAATGGTATTGGTATTGATACAGGTATCAATTGGTATTGTTATCAGTATAATGTTTGGTATCAGTATTGGTAGGATACATTCACATGCACCCAAAATACAGTGAAAAGCTCGTCTTTGTACAGATCAGTTCATTACACTGGGCATTTAGGTAGAACAAGGTAAAGCAATAACAAAGCAGAATAAAATGTAAAAGGCATTGAAAAAGTGCAGTGCAGGTAAACAATAAAGTACACAATCAAAGCCATAGACTGTATATTCTGAGGTCAGGAATTCACCTTATTGTGCAAGAGTCCGATTATAGTGGGATAGCCTGGTGGTACTACGTTCCTCTTCAAGATTGTGTTTTCAGTGAGAAAAATAAATCTGTGGACGGCCAGGCAATGAGAAAGATTATGGAATTGTTAGTTTAGAAGTTCTCAGCCAGTGACACTACACTGTGGTGCATGCCATCTGTGGGATAGCTGGATGACACGTTCAACTTTAGCCTGTCTGCTCTCTTGAGTAAAGGAAGACGATGAGTGGAGCCATACTCACTAGTTTGATGTCCAGCCAACAGCATCTCCCAAATGCCTCATTTCATTCCTCTTTCTTATATTTTGTTGACTGTAATGTTTTCCACGTGACATCAATGTTTGGGGACATTCTAAGTTTGGACTGTTGCTTAGTAATTAAAGATTTTCTTTTGTACATACAGTATATTGACATTCTTCTTTTGGAAATGGCATGCAGCACAGTTGTTCCCATCCATGTCATTGTTAGTGAGAGAGGGTGCCCGCGTGATATCAAAAATGCTGGAGTTACCAGTTAGTTTTTGATTGACTGTAGACCATGGTCTCTCTTTGAGGGCTTTGCTGTTTCTGGCATGGTGGGTGGTGGGAATGCTGATCCTTACTGTTAGAATAAGTAGGGGAGGGTTTGATGCCGCTTGTTACTGCTTGTGTGTGGGAGTTGGGAGTTGAGCTGAGGTTCTTGCATCTTTTTTCCATCATTCATTCTTTCAGAGTTTTCTTTTGTTTCAAGGATGTCTGTGAAGAGTAAGAATTTCAGGTTTGTACAGTATACAGTCTCCGATATTAAATTGAACTCTTGAACTATTGTTCTCTTTTTTTTCCAAAGCAAGACAGTCTCTAGGAAGACCATAGACGAATCTGTTCTTATTGATCCTTTGGTGAACTCAATAGTCTGAGTGTGTAGCTAAAATATTTTAATAGAGGAGTAACTTCTTGTGCTTGCAATGTATTATATTGAAGTCCTTGAAGAAAGCAAGCAAAACTCACTTATAAAGTACACAATACAGAGAAAGAGAGCATGTATGAAAATTTAAAATGGGATCTTTCCAGTGTGGAAAACATTATGTGCTGTGGTGTGGTGGCTACCATACTGAACTAGTTATCCGCTAATCTAGGCTATTATTCTAGTAACTTCATATCTCACTGTTGGCAGTGTTATAACTTAAATACATCTGTGGCTCTGAGTCAGTGGATTATGACCTCCATGCCCACTCCAAAGTGAGATTTTCACCAGAAAAAACAGAAAAAAAAACTGTAGCGGTTGGGAATCTGAAATATAAACAATCAAATTGACAAGTCGGTGAACTTATATCAGAAGTATGGAAGCTTAAAATCAAAGTGACGCACACAAAATTCTGGAGGAACTCAGCAGGTCAGGCAGCATCTATGGAAATGAGTAAAGAGTTGGTGTTTTGGGCCGAGACCCTTCTTCAGAACTGAGAAGGAAGGGGGAAGATCCCAGAATTAAAAAAAGGTGGGGAGAGGGGAAAAAGGATCGCTGGAAGGTGATAGGTGAAGCCAAGTGGCTGGGAGAGGTAAAGATCTGGAGATGAAGGAATCTACAATGAGAGGAGAATGTACCGTTGGAGAAAGGGAAGGAGGAGGGGACCTGGGGGGGTGGATGTGATAGGCAACTGAGAAGAGGTAAGAGGCCAGAATGGGAAATAGAAAATGAGAGGGGAAGGAGGGATTTTCTCTTTACACTAAGGAGAAATCGAAATTCATGACATCAGGTTGGAGGCTACCCAGATAGAAAATGAATTGTTTCTTCTCCACCCTCGCTTGTTATGTTGCTAAGGAAGGAGAAAAGTGCAGAGGCTGAATGGAAAGTCCATGAAAGAGGGGAGGCAAGAGAAGCCTTATTTACTCAAGCCCAAACTGCCTACTGGGGTCATCGGGTGCCGACAACTACTCACCAGAGTTCTCTGTCCCGAATCATAGAGCGTGTGCCTTCAGGCTTCTGTGCCTCCTCCCTGACGGTAGCCATAAGAACAAGGCATGACCTGAGTGACAGGTGTCCTTAATGATGGACGGCCCCTTTCTGAGGCATTGCTCCTTGAAGATGTTCTGGATACTATGGAGGAAACTGACTGAGTTTCCAACTCTCTGCAGTTTATTTCAAACCTGTGCCATATTCACCCCTCTCCCCATGCCAGGCAGTGATGCAGCCAGTTAGAGTGCTCTGCACAGTCCATCTGTAGAAATTTGTGGGTGTTTCCGGTGACATACCAAATCTCCTCAAACTCCTAATGAAATATAGCCGCTGACAGAACTTCTTTGAAGCTGCATCGATATGTTGGGTCCTCAGAGATATTGACACCCAGGAAATTGGAATTGCTCACTCTTTCCACCTCTGGGCCCTCGATGACAGAATAGTAGAACTGCAAATTGTTAAAAGCAACTGCTATTGAAAACACGAAATATGTGAGAATGATAAAAATCCCCACCAGGTCAGCCAGCATCTGGGTTGGAAGAAAAACACATTGGCGCATAATGGCACAGAATGGGAAGACTGCAACATACACAACACGCTGGAGGGACTCAGCAGGTCGGGCAGCATCCGTGGAAACAGGCAGTCAACCTTTCCACAGATGCTGCCCGACCTGCTGAGTTCCTCCAGGGTGTTGTGCGTGTTACTTTGACCCCAGCATCTGCAGTGTACTTTTGTGTTAATGGGAAGACTGGTTGTCCAGAATTGTTGGAATCTGTAACATGCCCCAACTCAGATGGTGAGAGGCTGTTCCTCGTGCTTACGCGGGGCTTCAGTGCAGCGGTAGATGGGACCAGCGGCAGAGAGGTCAAAATGGGTTTGGGATGAGGAACAATAATTACGGGCCGGCTGAAGTTCAGGCCATGTTCATGTGAATGAGGTAGGAACCACGTTGTTGTGTTGTTATTGAGAGAGAGTGCAGACCTCACACCAGGAGGACATCGTACAGGATATTTAAATGAACTTCATTGATAACTCCTTCCACGTGGGAGTGGCTAACAGAGTGGCAGAGAAATAACAGTATTAACTGACCGTACACCTATCCTTCCCGAAAAGAAATAACTAGGTATGTACTTCTTGTCTATAGAACTACATCGAAATTATAGTCACTGAAATTGAGCGACTCAATTCACTTTACCCATACCACGTGACTTATGTTCCTTACGTTAAAAAAATTGTCAACATTATAACTGTCTTTCTCTTTGTTTTTAATGATCTCTTTCTTTGCATAAAAAAGAATCACCAACGTTATGACTGACTTCTCTACTACATCTATGTCTCTGTGCATTTTCCTAGGCTAGCGGCCCGCAGATTATTACAATGTATCCACTTTTTGGGTGTAGCAGGAAAGCAGTGTCTAGCAACCCTGGCTAGGTCTCAAGCTCATGCACATACACTAAACTGAAAATAACAATGAAAAGCTGTTTCACCTAGACCAGGGGTTCCTAACCTGGGGCTGACAAATCACTCAGTTAGTGGTATAAAAAAGGTTGGAAGCCCCTGGTTTAGAGGGACTGTATTATAGACCTCCTTATTATTGGCCCTACCACCCAATGTTGAGGAGCAGATGTATAGGGAAATTTGGCCGTCATGGTGGCATCACGGTTGACGCGATGCTATACTGCTCAGGGCATCCCAGAGTTCAGAGTTCAATTCCAGCCACCATGGACCCCGTGTTGAGAACCACTCATCTAGAAGGAGAGTTGGTATCCCTAGATGGTGCGAAGTGAAGAGGTACAAGGTCAACACTGAATCTTCTGCTATCATAGGGGAAGATGCTACGCAACATGCCTTAGAGGAGGAGATAGAGTGAAGCAGTAAATCTCACAGTCAGTGATCCCTCCTGAATGCCAAAAGAGGAGGAGATAAAATTATTTTAACTACAAAATCAATCCCAATGAATTCACAAATCGGAGTATTGAGTACAGGAATTGGGATGTTATGTTGAGATTGTGTAGGAAGGCCGTGAAGCCTAGTTCAGAGTATTGTGTGCAGGTCTGGTCACATACCTACAGGAAAGATATCAATACGGTTGAAAGACCACAGAGAAAATTTACAGGGATGTAGTCAGGACTTGACCTGAATTATAGGAAATCCCTGGAGTGTGGGGGAATGAGGGGAGATTTGATAGACGTACACAAAATTATAAGGGGTATAGATAGGGTAAATGCAGCAGGCTTTTTTCCATTGAGGTTGGGTGATACTATAACTTGATGTCATGGGTTAAGGGTGAAAGGTGAAATGCTTAAAGGGAACATGAGGGAGAACATCTTCACTCAGAGAGTGGTGAGAGTATGAGATGAGCTGCCAGCAGAAATGGTGGACGTGGGTTTGATTTTAACATTTAAGAGTTATTTGAATTGGTACGTGGTTGGGAGGAGTAATGAGGGCTACGGTCCGGGTGCAGGTTGATGGAACTAGGTAGCATAATAGTACAGAATGGACTAGATGGGCTGAAGGGTCTGTGTCAGTGATATAGTGCTGTATGACTCTATGGCGTATGGCGGCCTATGGTTTGGGTGCAGGCTGATGGAAAGAGGCGACATAATAGTTCAGCACAGAGTAGACGGGTGAAAGGGCCTGTTTCTATGCTATAGCATTCTAAAATGTCTATGACATCCAAAACTTTTAAACTTTTAAACACAGTTTCTGGCTATGGTGGTAGCAACAATGCTTACTTTGGCACGAAAATCGCAAAGTTTCTGTCCGTGATCCAACATGGGCTTATGATGCCTGCACCCTTCTCCACCTGGTTCAAGTAAGCACATTTGAAATGACGTAAATTACAGGTCTGCACAATTTAATTTAATTTTAAAATATTTTGAAATCCTTACACTTAGATGCATGAGGGCTTTTACTAGTATTAAATAATTACATTCCTGCTGGGGCAGAAAAGCCTTGTCCAAAATAGTTACGAGTGTGTGATTGTTCAACGCAATGTTTCTCAAATTTTCGAAGATTAAAATTCTGTTGTTTTTGTATTTTATCGTTTACTTTAATCATTCTTGTTTCAATCTTTAATTAGCATGGAATGAGGTTTTTAATGCAAGTAAAACATTGCCTCTCCCTTGCTGCAATGCGAATGGCTGCTGGGTTTTTGATCTCTCTCATGACAGTTGCCCTGATCAGCAGGAGGAAAATCATGGGGTTTCACAGGAACATCGCACACTTTACAACACCAACATCACTTGCCCCATCATTGAAAGGCCCCACAACCATCACAGGTCCCACAACCTATGGCCTCTCTTTTAAGGATTCTTCATCTCATATTCTTGATACTTATTGATAATTATCATTTCTTGAGTGTGTTTGCACAGTTCGTTGTCTTCTGCACTCTGGTTGAATGCCCAAGTTGGTTATTGTTCATGGATTTTTTGAGTATGCCCACAAGAAAATGAATCTCAGGGTTATATATGGTCACTATGATAATAAATTTACTTTGAACTTGAGCAGCTGAGACACTGTGCTAACAGCCCTTGACTTCATTGTTTAAGAAGGAAACATGAGAGGCATTGTCACGTTGTCACTTTGCAAGAAAATGTGTTGAACTGCTGGTATAACGAAAGAAGAGAAACACAGATCCTGGTTGTAATTACTGAAAATATGCTCAGTGGCCACTTTATTAGGTACACCTGTACACCTGCTCGGTAATGCAAATATCTAATCAGCCAATCATGTGGCAGTAACTCAGCGCATAAAAGCATGCAGACACGATCAAGAGGTTCAGTTGTTCAGGTTGGTGGTGAATATTCATAGTTGCGGTTGATGTTTGCCACGCAACAACTGCACTCTGAGAATCAAACACGAGGAAATCTGCAGATGCTGGAAATTCAAGCAACACACACAAAATGCTGGTGGAGCGCAGCAGGTCAGGCAGCATCTATAGGGAGAAGCACTGTCGACATTTCGGGCCGAGACCCTTTGTCAGGACTAACTGAAAGGAAAGATAGTAAGACATTTGAAAGTAGTGGGGGGAGGGGGAAATGCGAAATGAAAGGAGAAGACCGGAGGGGGTGGGGTGAAGCTGAGAACTGGAAGGGTGATTGGCAAAAGTGATACAGAGCTGGAGGAGGGAAAGGATCATGGGATGGGAGGCCTAGGGAGAAAGAAAGGGGGAGGGGAGCACCAGAGGGAGATGGAGAACAGGCAGAGTGATGGGCAGAAAAAAAGGGGGAGGGGAAACTAAATATATCAGGGATGGGATAAGAAGGGAGGAGAAGCATTAATGGAAGTTAATGGTCATGCCATCAGGTTGGAGGCTACCCAGCCGGTATATAGGGTGTTGTTCCTCCAACCTGAGTGTGGCTTCATCTTGACAGTACAGGAGGCCATGGATAGACATATCAGAATGGGAATGGGACATGGAATTAAAATGTGTGGCCACTGGGAGATCCTGCTTTTTCTGGTGGACAGAGCGTAGGTGTTCAGCGAAACAGTCTCCCAGTCTGCGTCGGGTCTCACCAATATATAAAAGGCCACACCGGGAGCACCGGACGCAGTATACCACACCAGCCAACTCTGAGAATGTTACCTCAACTAGTGATGAAACGTCTACAAGCTAATTGAGAAAGCTTAGTGAACGCCTCAACATCAGAGGTCCCGTTGCTGTCCAGACCAAACATCGGAATGGGGAAGAAACCTGATCAAAGTGATATTAACTGTAAACAATTGTTGGTGCCAGACGGGGTGGTTTGAGTATCTCAGAAACTGCTGATCTCCTGGGATTTTCACGCACAGTAGTCTCTAGCATTTACAGGAAATGGTGTAAGAAACAAAGGAAACATCCCGTTAACGGCAGTTCTGTGAGTAAAACTCCTTATTAATGAGAGAGGTCAAAGGAGAATGGCCTGACTAGATTCCAGCTGACTGGAAGGAAATGGTAACTCAAATAGCCACACGTTACAACAGTGGTATACAGCAGAGCATCTCTGAATGCACTGAACCTTGAACTGGATGGGATACAGCAGCAAAAGACCAAAACATGCATTCAGTGGCTATTTTATTAGGTTCTATTTACTATAAATTATTATGATTGCACATTGCACATTTAGACAGAGATGTAACGTAAAGGTTTTTACTTCTCACCTATGTGAAGTATGTAAGAAATAAAGTCAATTCAATTCAATACAGGATCATAATGATATGTGAATTGAGTCTAAACTGAGCAAAGTTATATTTGAAAATTTAAAAATTCATTGCCTACTCAGTAAGGAAGCTTAGCTTTACCACAAAACTATACAGAGACAATTGTCTGTCAGGTTTACTTTTTGTTACACTGGAACTATAACACAGTAACTGCTCACTTGGCAGAGACAAGGTTAATAAAATTGGACAATAATATTTTCTCGAAAGTGTTACTTGCTCAGAATTTTTTTTTTTGCCTTTGAAGCTGAACTAAAAATATAATTTCAGACTACTTGTATCACGTAGGAATTTGGAGAAACAAGAAATTAACTTTTATTGAATATACTGCAGTTAATTGCATAACGCTTTGCAATAGTTCAACAAAGCTAAAAATGTTTTGTTGGTGACTTTTGTTTGTACTCAGTGTCTGAGATTTCTCACTTAAGTGTCCAACTATAATAGACGATAGACAGTAGGTGCAGGAGTTGGCCATTTGGCCCTTCAAGCCAGCACTGCCATTCAATGTGATCATGGCTGATCATCCACAATCAGTACCCCGTTCCTGCCTTCTCCCCATATCCCTTGACTCCACTATCTTTAAGAGCTCTATCTAACTCTTTCTTGAAAGCATCCAGTGAATTGGCCTCCACTGCCTTCTGAGGCAGAGCATTCCATAGATCCACAACTCTCTGGGTGAAAAAGATTTTCCTCAACTCTGTTCTAAATGGCCTACCCCTTATTCTTAAACTGTGGCCTCTGGTTCTGGACTCCCCCAACATCGGGAACATGTTTCCTGCCTCTAGCGTATCCAATCCCTTAATAATCTTATATGTTTCAATCAGATCCCCTCTCATCCTTCTAAATTCCAGTGTATACAAGCCCAGTCGCTCCAATCTTTCAACATATGACAGTCCCGCCATCCCGGGAGTCAACCTCGTGAACCTACGCTGCACTCCCTCAATAGCAAGAATGTCCTTCCTCAAATTTGGAGACCAAAACTGAACATACTACTCCAGGTGTGGTCTCACCAGGGCCCTGTACAACTGCAGAAGGACCTCTTTGCTCCTGTACTCAACTCCCCTTATTATGAAGGCCAACATGCCATTAGCTTTCTTCACTGCCTGCTGTACTTGCAGGCATACTTTCAGTGACTGATGAACAAGAACACCTAGATCTCATTGTACTTCCCCTTTTCCTAACTTAACACCATTCAGATAGTAATCTGCCTTCCTGGTCTTGCCACCAAAGTGGATAACCTCACATTTATCCACATTAAACTGCATCTGCCATGCATCTGCCCACTCACCCAACCTGTCCAAGTCACCCTGCATTCTCCTAACATCCTCCTCATATTTCACACTGCCACCTAGGTTTGTGACATCTGCAAATTTGCTAATGTTACTTTTAATCCCTTCATCTAAATCATTAATGTATATTGTAAATAGCTGCAGCTCCAGCACCGAGCCTTGCGATACCCCACTGGTCACTGCCTGCCATTCTGAAAAGAACCAATTAATCCCTACTCTTTGTTTCCTGTCTGCAACCAATTTTCTATCCATGTTAGTACCCTACCCCCAATACCATGTGTTCTAATTTTGCCCACTAATCTCCTATGTGGGACCTTATCAAAGGCCTTCTGAAAGTCCAGGTACACTACATCCACTGTTTCTCCCTTGTCTATTTTCATAGTTACATTCTCAAAAAATTCCAGACGATTAGTCAAGCATGATTTCGGCTTTGTAAATCCATGCTGACTTGGACCAATCCTGTTACTGCTATCCAAATGTGCCGCTATTTCATCTTTTATAATTGACTCCAGCATTTTCCCCACCACTGATGTCGGGCTAACTGGTCTATAATTCCCTGTTCTCTCTTCCCCCCCTTACTTAAAAAATGGGATAATATTAGCTACCCTCCAATCCTCAGGAAATGATCCTGAATCTATAGAACATTGGAAAATGATTACTCATGTGTCCATGATTTCTAGAGCCACCTCCTTAAGTACCCTGGGATGCAGACCATCAGGCCCTGGGGATTTATCAGCCTTCAGTCCCATCAGTCTACCCAACACCATTTTCTGCCTAATGTGAATTTCCTTCAGTTCCTCCATTACTCTAGGTACTCTGGCCACTATTACATTTGGGAGAGTGTCTGAGTCTTCCCTAGTGAAGACAGATCCAAAGTACCTGTTCATCAGCCAGTGTTGATGGGTTCCAGTTTCCCTGATACTGTTTCTCCATGACTGCAATGTCCTGGAGAAACTTTACACCATCTCATCACTGACAGCACCAAGATTTGCAGGGAAGAAGTCTAAACGGGAATGCAGAAAGTGAATCTTTAGTGACATGTTGCACTTCACGGTTTTGTATGCCTGACGAAGGTTATCAACCAGCTCCACATAGCTTGGTGCTCTGTAGTTGCCAAGAAAATTTTCCAACAGCACCCTTGAGTGTCTTCATACGATGGCCTGTTTGCTTTGTGGACCAACAAAAATGCCTTCCTTCATCTTGGCTCCAGTTATTCTGACTTGAATTAGGAATTGAAATTAACAGATACAGGTGATTCCAAAAATAAAATGGTGCATGATAGGGCAATTTTGTGCTGCTTTCCATATCAACAGTAAGATACACCCAAAATTGTTCATGAAGCGAAATCTTTATTGTCCAACGTAATCAGTGTGTGAGTGTGAAGTTTGTTTATTCAACAGGTTAAGAGTTAATCTGTGTAAATATACAATGGCTATTAAGGCGGCAGGAAAGGATTACTCACAATGTAAGCATAGAGTCATAAATTATAGGAGCAGAATTAGGCCCTTCAGCCTATCATGTCTGCTCTGCTATTCGATCATTCCCTCTCAATTCCATTCTCGAAATGTCAAAGATGATCTTTAAGGGTGTCAGAGATTCTTCCTGCAATCTTTGACAAAACCTATCACATCCTTGGCCTCCATAGCTATCTGTAGAAATGGCTTCCACAGATTTAGCACCCTCTGGCTAAAGAAGTTCCTCCTCACCTTTGTTCCAAAGGGACAAGTTTGTATAATGCCCTTGAACTAAATTCCTCCTCATCTCTCTTCCAAAGGGGTGCCTTTTTATTCTGAAGCTGTGCCCTCTGGTCCTAGATTCTCCTCCGCTGGAAATATCCCCTCCCTGCCCACTCTATCCAGGCTTTTCAGTGTTTCAATGAGATCCCTCCTTCATCTTTCCAAACTCCAATGGGTCCAGCACAGACCCATCAAATGATCCTCACCTGTTAACCCTTTTGCCCCTGGGCTCATTCTCCTAAAGCCCCTCTGGAGCCTCTTCAGTGCCGGCACAGCCTCCCTCAGATATGAGGTCCAAAGCTACCCATAATATTCCAAGTATAGTCTGACCAGTGCCTTTTGAAACCTCAGCATTATTCCTCTCCAAATGCATGCCAACATTGCATTTGCCTTCCTTACCACCGATTCAACCTGCAAGTTAACCTGCAGTAAGACTCCCAAGTTCCTTTGTATCTCAGATTTCTGAATTCTCTCTTCATTTAGAAAATAGACTATACCTTTATTCCTTCTACCGAAGGGCCTGATCATACTGTACTATATTCCATCTGTATACTACACTGTATTTCATCTTTGCACATTCTCCCAACTTCCCAAATCCTTCTGCATTGAGAAGGAAAATCCCGGGGTTGTCTAGAGTGTATATACTTTGATAATAAATGTACTTTCAGCTTTGATACTCTCTGCTTTCCTCAATACTACCTGCCCCCTCCACTTATCTTCATATCGTCCAAATTTGGCCACAAAGCCATCAATTCCGTCATCCAGATCAACGGCAACCACTGGGGAACACAACTGGACACCTGCAGCCATCTTGGAAAGGCCCCATCCTATCCATTCTAGTATCTTTCCCGTGACACGATGGGCTCCTATTGTGTTCAGCAGCTTCCTCTGCAGCAGCTTAATGACTGCTTTCTGAAAACCCAGCCACAGGAGTCTAAAGGCACACACTGAACATTTTAGGGGCAGCTTCTTCCCCTCTGCTGTGAAACGTTATTGATTTATTGAGACAGAGCGCAGATCAGCCCCCTCTGGCCCTGTGAGCCATGCCAACCAGCAGCTCCCGGTTAACCCTAGCCTAATCATGGGGCAGTGTACAACGATCATTTAACCAATCAACCGGTACGTCTTTGGACTGTGGGAGGAAACCAGAGCACCTGGAGGAAACCCACGCGGTCACGAGGGGAGAACGTACAAACTCCTTACAGACAATGACGGGATTTGAACCCGGGTTGCTGATACTGTAAAGCATTGTGGTAACCACAAAGCTGTCGAAATATAGAACATTACATCACAGCTCAGGCCCTCTGGCCCAAAATGTAGTACCAACCTTTTAACGTATCTAAGATCAGTCTAACTCTTCCTTCCTGCATAATCCTCCATTTTTCTATCAACCATGCGCCTATCTAAAAGTCTCTTTAACGTTCCTAATGTATCTGCCTCTATCACCACCCCTGGCTGAGGGTTGTAAACTCAACCAGCTCCATCATGGGCACCAGCCTCCCCAGCATTGAGGACATCTTCAAAGAACGATCTCTCCGTACAGCTGCATCCATCCTTAAAGACCCCATCACCCAGCACAAGCCCTCTTCTCATTGCTAGCATCAAGGAGGAGGCACAGGAGCCTGAAGGCACGCACTCAGTGATTCAGGACCATCTGCTTCCCCTACGCTGTTAGATTTCTGAATGAACACCGCCTCACCATTTTTTGCACTACTTGTTTAATTTAATTGTTTTCTATAAATATAATTGTGATCTGGGGTCTTTTTATATGACACTGTACAACCAACTTTACGGGAAATAGGAGTGATTAAACCTGATTCTGATTCTAATTCCAAGTCGCTGTGTATTCTGCAACTTAATAGTCACCCACTGTAACCGCATACTGACACTTCCTCCTTGGCAGGCGAAGAGTTAATCAAGGTGTAACCGTCCTTTGTTTGTTCATTCTGGT
Organism: Hypanus sabinus; assembly: GCF_030144855.1. NCBI lineage: Eukaryota > Metazoa > Chordata > Chondrichthyes > Myliobatiformes > Dasyatidae > Hypanus > Hypanus sabinus. The sequence continues at coordinate 40,746,430 of NC_082731.1, read as the reverse complement.
GAAGGTTCATTGTGGTGTGACCGCAGAGGCATTATTTACTCTGTAGGGTTTGGATTACACTGCAGTGCCAACATACAAAGTTGCCACTTGAAAAGCTGGGTAGGAGTTACCACATAACTGTGCACCGTCGATCTCTATTTTGACAGGATAAGGGTTAACTGGTGTGCGACTGTGCAGAAACCATAGTTTACTCAGCAGCGGAAACCTTGCTCTCTGCGTGATTTGGATTTCAGCAGCAGGTTCAAATAAGGATGTAATTCAGTTTTCCAAATCTTCTCAAGACCGAGTTTCTAATGAGGGTATATGTCTGACGGTATCTGTAATTGTACCTGTGCTTGTAAACTTCAACTGCTTTCCCATGTCAGCTGAGCTCAAGACTCTGGAACAAGATTCTTGCTCAACAGTTGAAATGCCACACGTTTCTGTCTGTTATATCCAGGTCCAAATGTACTGGCAAACCTAGCAGTTGGCAGCAGTTGAGATTCTCACTCGGCTTGTGGTCCATGATATCATCTGAATAGATTCAATCTGTCCAAATTCCACACTTGATAAACATTGCTCATTGGACAATGAACCCATTAATGTGACTGGGCTTGGCAATGAGTGTGGCAAGAAAAGCCTGCACTTGCCCTTTCACCACCCCGCCCTACTAGCTCACGAAGGATACAGCCAGCAGGCTGACGTTCACAAAAATGATTCCCGGATTGAAGGGCTGGTCACATGAGGAGCGCTTGATGGCTTCGGGCCATTCAGAAGAATAAGGGGAGACCTCATTGAAACCGACTGAATGTTGAAAAGCCTGGATAGAGTAGATGCAGGCAGGATGTTTCCTAAGGAGGGGGAGTTCAGGACCAGAGGCTCAAAATAGAGGGACGTTCTTTTAGATGAGGAGGTATTTCTTTAGCCAGAGAATGGGGAATCTGTGGAATTCGTCGCCACAGGGGTCTGTGGAGGGAAAGTCACCGGGTAGATTTTGATAGGTTCTTGATTGGTCAGGACATGAAAGGAACTGGGGAGAAGGCAGGAGATTGGGGCTGAGAGGGAAAATGAATCAGCCATGATGAAATAAAGGAGCAGACTCGATGGGCCAAATGGCCTAACTCTGCTCCCTATCTCTTATGGTCTTATGATATTTACAGATGTGGAAAATGCTGACAAGGCCAATATATGGAATATTGCCCATTGAACTGCTCACAGTTGAGTTTGGAGCCAATGGCAGAGAAGGAATAGAAATAGACATGCAGTGACTACTTTATTATGCAGTGTCTGTACCTAACCACTGAGTGTACAGTACGTTCATGGTCTTCTGCACTTGCAGTGCATCCACTTCAAGTTCTGACATGTTGTGGTTCAGAGATGCTCTTCTGTTGTTACATGTGCTTATGTGAGCCTCTGTTGCCTTCCTGTCAGTTTAAACCAATTTCCGTTCTTATCTGACCTCTCTCATTAACACCTACAGAACTGCTGCTTACTGAAAGTTTTTTTTAATTTCTCGCTCCGTTCTCTGTAAACTCTCGAGACTGTAGTGTGTGAAAATCCCAGGAGATCAGCAGTTTCTGAGATACTCAAACCACCCCATCTGGCACCAACAATCATTTCACGGTCAAAGTCACTTAGATCACATTTCTTCCCCCATTCTGATGCTTGATCTGAGCAACAGCTGAACCTCTTGACCATGTCTGCGTGCTTTTATGCATTGAGTTGCTGCCACGTGATTGGCTGATTGGATATTTGCATTGACAAGCAAATGTACAGGTGTACCTGATAGGTGGCCTCTGATTATATATTGTCCAATGAGCCGCTCGAACCAGTGCAGTCCTTCTGGCGAAGGTGGTCACGGTTCACGGTTCAGGAATAGCGATGCATTTCCAAGTCCGAGCGGTTTGCGACCGAGAGGGGAACCTTGAGGTTTGCAGTGGTTCCATTCTCCTGCTGCCTTTGTCCTTCTCAGCTGTGGCAATCACTTTTATGGAAGATGCTGCCCGAGAGGTCTTGCCAATTTGTTGCATGATTTTTGCACCCATGATGAAGATAACTAACATTTGTATGGTGTGCAGGTCAAGCACATCTTTTTGTTCTAGATTGAGGGTTGATGGAACTGCCCTCATCCAGGGAAGTGGAGATGAGTTACCTGTCTGAAGCAACACACAAAATGCTGGAGAAACCCAGCAGATCAGGCAGCGTCTATGGAAAGGAATAAACGGTCAACGTTTTGGGCCGATACCATGCTTCAGAACTGAGAAGGAAGGGGGGAGATGCTGGAATAAAATAGGTGGGGGGCGAGGAGAAGGAGTCTAGCTGGAAGGTGACAGGTGAATCAGCTGGGTAGGAAAGGTCAAGGGCTGGAGAAAGAATCTGGTAGGAGAGGAGAGTGGACAATAGGAGAAAGGGAAGGAGGTCACCCAGGAGAAGTAATAGGCAGGTAAGAAGAAGTAGAATGTTGGAGACGGAAATAGAGGGGTGGAGAAATTTGTTCAGGGAAAGAAGAAATCTATATTCACGTCATCAGGCTGGAGGCTACCCAGATGGAATAGGAGGTTTTGCTCCTCCATTGGAAGGGTGGCCTTATCTTGAGAGGAGGCCACGGACCAACACATCGGAACGGGAATGGGAATAGGAATTAAAATGTTTGGCCATCGGGAAGTCACGCTTGTGGCGGATGGTGCGGAGGTGCTCGACGAGGCGTCCCAGAATTACATGTCTTTCCTCATTCTTACATATAGACTTTGAAATAGAAGGATGATCCAAAATGGAGTGAAGGGCATGAGAAACACTTCCAAAAGTTATTTCTTACCATTTCTAAACATGTTCCCTGCACCTTACTCAACCCTAACCTGTTCCTCAAATGTTAGCCTCTTGTCCCTATTTTGTCCCTCCATTGACCATCATACCTGCAATTATTGGAGATCTAAACCTCCTCACCTCTCTCTCCTTCTCTGATCCTTGCTACTTTAAGAAATCTCTTGGATGTATCTCTGAGTAGCTTCTTCAACGACATTTTCTACTATCCTGTATGGGGTTCCTGAGGATCTGTTTCTATGTTTAGCTCAAGTTCATGCTCCTTGTTGTTAATCGGCTCTTTTATCAGTAGGCTCAGTTATGCTGAAGGTCACTTCCTAACCTCCGTATCAACATCTGGGATTAAAATTCAGCTATTTTACCCAAGCTAACAGCAAATCCCATTCACCATTAACCCTCATTTCCAGCTTTTTAAAGTTTTTAAAGTTTTTAGTTTCTGAAGTCACCCATGATTTCTCTCTCTGTAACACCCCCTCCACCTTGAACCATTTAAGAGAACTGAATTCCTTACCAATTCCTGCCACCTGATCTTCTCTGATTTCCATCTTTCTACCTTGGCAGCCGATCTTTCAGCTGACAAAGGCTCTTAAGCTCTGCAGTTTTGTTCCTAAGCTTACTTCCTTATCCTCTGTAAGGATGTCCTAAGTATCTGCCTTAATAACATCTTATCTGGCTCCATGTTAAATTACTTTTATTTATTTAGATATTTATTATTAATTTAGAGATACAGAGCCAAATAGGCCCTTCCAAGCCCAACAGGCTGCACTGCCTAGCAACTCACCCAGCAGAATCAGTATCAGGTTTAATATCACTGGCGTATTTCATGAAATTTGTTAACTTCACAGCAGCAGTACAACGCAATACATGATGAATATAGAAAAACATCCATGAATTAGTTTAAGTATATATGTGTAATATTAAATAGTTAAATTAAATAAGTAATGCAAAAACAGAAATTAAGAAAAGTAGTGGGGCAGCGTTCATGGGTTCAATGTCCATTTAGAAATCAGATGGCTGAGGGGAAGAAGCTGTTCTTGAATCATTGACTGTGTGCCTTCTGTATCTCCTCCCTGAGATAACATTGGGAAGAGGGCACGTCCTGGGTGGTGGGGGTCCTTAATGACGGACGCCGTCTTTTTGAGGCATTGCTTCTTGAAGATGTCTTGCCCGAATCACAGGGCTCTTTACACCGACAAATTAACCTCCTAACCAGTACATCTTTGGACTGTGGGAGGAAACCCACCCACTGACAGGGAGAACGTACAAACTCCTCACAGGCAGCGCCGGAATTGAACTCCAAACTACGGAACGCCACCAACTGAAACAGCGTCACATGAACCACTACACTACCGTGGCGCCCTAATTCCGTCCGGTAATGCACCTGCAGGGCCACATTGGTACGTTTGCTGTGTGCGTTGTTAAGAGGGGAGTGGAGTTCAGGAAGATATGGAGAGATTATCAAAAAGCTCAGTCTTATCTTGATGAGGGAATGATTACAAGCAACATGACACAGGAAATTACAGGCGAACTTTGGTTCATCCTGAATTATGCCACAATCTCTTAAATAAACATGTTTCTTGCACTGGGACCAGGGCTAAGTCTGTTTCTTCATGTGCAGACAGCGCAGAGAAATTAATTGCCCTTAATTTCTACCAGGCAAGGAGTAAAAAAATCAATGAAACAGATACAAGTGGAAAGATCAGGGGCACGCTGTGGCAATTTTCAATTGATATCTTGATCCTTCAAGTTATAGTCTTGTTGCTTTTAGGATGAATAATCAAAGGCAACCAGCCTTGAGTTAGGAAGAATTGCTACTCCTTCACTGAGTTTGATTCGGTGCTAAGCAAAATTAATTTACATTTGAGAAAAGGGAAGTTCACATCCACATACTATTTATATGTCCCTTTAGGGTGCAGCAATTGGATTGTTTTGAGTTGTAGTTACTGCTGCTATGCAGAAAGCAACAGTGAAGTGGAATGAAGTTTATGGTTTCACTTTTCAAGAAGGGATTTAATTTCATTCCTCTGCCCCCCTGTCCTTCATCCTACGTGTCGAAGACTGCTTCTCTCTTGCCCAAGTATGTTATTCGTGCGTGTCGTCATCATTATGTGCCATATCATATGACATCGTCATTATGCGCTGTGTCATATGACATCATCATTATGTGCTGTGCCATGTGACATCATTGTTATCTGCTGTGTTGTATGCCATGCGATCTATAGCCATGATTGTTCTTGGCAAATTTTTCTACAGAAGTGGCTTGCCATCACTTTCTTCTGGGCAGTGTCTTTACAAGATGGGTGACCGCAGCCATTATCAATACTCTTCGGAGATTGTCTGCCTGGTGTCAGTGTTCGCATAAACAGGACTTGTGATCTGCACCAGCTGCTCGTACGACCATCCACCACCTACCCCCATGGCTTCATGTGACCCTGACTGGGGAGGGGGGAAGGGGGTACATAATAGGCTACATAATTAAAAACAATTAAATCATGCGGGCAACGTGCTAGTACTTAGCCATGGAAAAATGAGAAAGCTGATAAACAGTTAGTTTAGCTGCTATACTGCTTTCTGCCAGTGAGTGTGAGGAATAAACGAGTACAAATCTTATAAAAAGGATCATTCAAAAAAATTGTGGTTTCCAACAGTAGCATCTGTGTGGGCCAGGCAGCATCGACGGAAAAAAGTAAACAGTCGATGTTTCGGGCCAAAACCCTTTGGCAGGACTAGATTTCCAGCATCTGCAGATTTTACTTTACTTTACTTTTATTGTCACCAAACAATTGATACTAGAGCGTACAATCATCACAGCGATATTTGATTCTGTGCTTCACTGAACCTCCCTGAGGTACAAATCGAAGTAAATATAATAAAAATTTAAATTATAGATCATAATTAGAAAATAGAAAAGGGAAAGTAAGGTAGTGCAAGTCAGGTCCGGATATTTGGAAGGTACGGCCCAGATCCGGGTCAGGATCCATTCAGCAGTCTTATCACAGTTGGAAAGAAGCTATTCCCAAATCTGGCCGTACGAATCTTCAAGCTCCTGAACCTTCTCCCGGAGGGAAGAAGGACAAAAAGTGTGTTGGCTGGGTGATTTTTTCTTGTTTGTTCGAAACTGGCAATATCAGAGAAAGTTAGCAAAATTAGTGATATTAGCATCAACAGAACTAGCAGAATCAGCGATCAACAACAGATATCCATCTCCTGCATAGTTTAACTCTATCCAAACTAACGAGGATGAAGGGTGAATATGTGACTGTACTCATTTGCTTCTACTGCACCCAAACAAACGTGACAAATTACCGTAACCCATAACAACATACAATACAGACGGAAAATAGATAACTGGTTGCTAAGTCAGGCTGCTGGAGTAGTGAGGGCATGGGTCTGAGAGTCTCACAACCTAAACCCACACCTCTCCAGCAAATATATGTGGCCTGGTGGTCACAGTTCTTCAAGTTTTTTTAATCTCCGACCCGTCATATTAAGTATAATTGCAAAGAAAGCGTGACGGCCCTCCTACTTCCTCAGGGGTCTGCAGAGATTCGGCAAGTCGTCAAAGATGTACCGATTGTTAATTGGTTAATTGGTCATTGTGAGTTGTCCCGTGATTAGGCTGGGGTTAAAATCGGGGGGGGGGTTGCCTGGTGGTGCGGTTTGAAGGTTTGCAAGAGCATATTCCATGCTGTGTCTCCATAAATAACAAAAAATGTAGTAAGTCTGTTTCTTAATTTAAAAACCACATAGCTTTGCTACGTTTACCATCCAGGATTAGTCTCACACGCTTTCCTGGATGAATGTCTGCCCTTTAACACACGAGCCCTGGTGAATTTACAAAATGTACGTTGACCCCAAGCTGACTCTAAATGAACATCCAGGGTTCTCCTTATAATGTAAATACCTCAACAAATATATTTAGCAAAGCTATGGTCCAGCATGTGGTTCTAATATAGGAAAATGGCTCCAAATTGTTTGGTTGGAATAATATTTATCAGACACTGGCGTGTAGGTTCACATTACAAAGGAAAAGTTACGCATTCTTTTCGTTATTCTATTGCCCATGGGATACAAGGCTTTTCACTCTAGGATCAAGGTAGTGTCTCTGTTCCACATTAAAGTTCTGGAGGTAGGCCCCCAGGACTTTGATTGGGGAGACAGAATCAGGCAGTCACTTCCAAGGGTTCTTCGGAAACTCTGATTTCTGGTCCACCTCAGACTCGGGAGATGGATATCTTGTCTGCGTGTTAGCTGCATGACTGTTAGGTGGAATCGATCTTGGGCTGCCTTAACACTTTGCATTCTGGAGAGTCACAACAAGAAGGTTGGTGCAGGAAAACTATATGCTTCTAGTCTGTAGGGATGAGCTGGGACAATGTAGAAAGGTCCCTATACATGATTCATGCTGGACCTGGTACTGTTAGATGAGCTACTGTTGGATCTTTATTCTGTGTCAGAACAAAATTTGTCATCGCTGACTTACAGTGCTGTGCAAAAGTCTTAGGTACATCTATATATATATATATATAGATATATAGAGCTAGGGTGCCTAAGACATTTGGATAAAGTATAGTAATTTTATGTATTGCACTATACTGCTGCCACAAAAAAAAACAAATTTCATCACATATGTGAGTGATGATAAACCAGTTTCGGATATGGGAAGGGGGCAGGGAGAGGGGAACCATGGTTCAGTAAAGGGGAAGGGAGAGGGAAGCACCTGAGAGACATTCTGTAATGATCAATAAACCAATTGTTTGGAATCAAATGGCCTTGCCTGTTGTCTCAAGGCTGAGTGTGGCTGCACCATGCCAACCCCACCCCTGGCGCTTTCTCTGCCACCTATCCTGCACCCCTCCCATGTCGCTCCACCCTTGCCATCCCCAACATTCTTTGCTTCTGTCAGGTCGGCGAACTTGCTCTCTGCTCCACGTTGACAAATACAGAAAGTTATGAAAGTTTTAGCCATGTATATGCATGTGCCTTCAAGCTTTGCACAGGACTGTTATTCATTGGACTTTAACACATAATGTTTAACTAATTTGTATGCCTAACACAAGCTGTCTCTAATCTGGGAATGTTTAATTCTAGGGCAGAGACCACATGGGTTAGGAAGAGGGATCCTTTCTCTGTATCCTATCCATTCTTTACCAATTATAAATCAACTTCATTTAGAAAACTGAAGCATTATCAAAAATTTACTTCTGTTTGATGATGATAACTGACTGTGCCTTTTCTCACTCCGTTTCTGCTCCATTCCTAACTTAATCCAACTTGACGGATCCAAAGTCTTATCTGTGCTGTTTAGAGCACTGAAGTTCAAAGTTCAAAGTAAATTTATTATCAGAGTACATATAGGTCCTGTGGGCATTCACAGTAGAACAAAAGAATACAACAGAATCAATGAAGAACTACACGCTAACAAAGACTGACAATCAGTGTGCAAAAGAAGACAGAAAAAAAACAGATAATTAGTACTGAGAACTTGACTGGCAGAATCCTTGAAAGTGAGTTCATAGCTTGTGGAATCAGTTCCACGTTGGTGCTCATTCATGGTTGAACCTGGTGGTGTGGCTCATATATCTCTTTCCTGATGTTGTGAGGAGAGAGAGCAGGGCCTGGATGGTGGTGGTCCTTGATGATGAAAGCGCATGTTCACCCTGAACCTTCTGGGAACACTTGATAGGCCAGTGCGGAGAGAGCAGTTAAGTTTTGTAACTCAAATAAAATTGAAAGAAAAACACTGGAGTCGGGGATACAGGTCTCCTCTTTCTGTGAGTTACACGCATGGCGGTGTAAATTCACGTACTTCTTACATATAATCTATAATGAATTACATAAGCAAAGAAAGAAAACTTCATCGAATAATATGTTTACAATATTACTCAAATATTTCTAAAATATTCCATACACTGCACTCCTGCCCACTAAGCTATAAACTCTCTCAATGCACTTCAACTCAAGTATTCAACATTTGCTTATTATCAAAGAATGTACAACCCTGAGGTTTGCTTACTCACAAAGCAAGAAACCCAAAAGAACCCAATTAAAAAAAAAGACTAAAAGTAAAAACGAAAGACCAACGCACGATGCAGAAGAGAAAGAAAAAAAAAACTCATGCAACCATTGAAGTGAACAACAGTATTCCAGACCAAATCGAGTCCTCAGATCCGAACCTAAAAACAACCCAAAGCCTTGCGTATCAGCTATAACATAGTCCTCTGTAGCCATCTGTATATACATATATACAATATACTATACTATACAACTATATATAGGCATTCAGAGCATAATAAAATTTAAATTGTCCCATTCAGGTGAAGATTTCATCACTGTGGAGGATTTCCTATTCTTGTGGGATTAAGTCTTTTGTGACAAGGGGTGGGGGGTGGATTGTCACTCTGCCAGGGAATAGAAGCCATTCCTTGGAATGGAGAGTTGCTCTCTTGGCATCTTCTGGACGTGTTGCCAACCGGAGCAGAGCATGGCAAGCAGCTCGATCTGCTGATCTATCCCAGGCCACCAGACGAGTATTTCATTTTGACCACGCCCAGTTGAACGGCATGCAGCTCCTCCAACAGTTGGATGGCATGACAACCCTCAATCCCCATGTAAGGCTACCCCATCAAGGAAAAGTTTGTCCTTGTGCTGGTTAAAATGGGGGAACTGGAATCTGTGCTGCACTATCTAACCATTTAGGGTGGGAGACAGTCCGGGGTCTTTTCTGCTTTCCCTTTAGATCAGCTTTGCTATAATATGGAGTCTTTCGATTTGCATTGCGGAGAGTATGTCAAGAGGAGTGTCCCCATTTGTAAATTCTCCAGATATTTGCTTTCCCAGGGGTTATCAGGACAATCCATCAGCACCTCCATGATTAGATGTCCTCTTGAATTTGATCTTGTAATTGTGTCCTCCAAGAAACAGAGCCCGTCTCTGCATTCCGGCTGCTGCTGTCAATGGAACATCCTCTATGGATTGAAAATGGACACTAGTGGCTGGTGATGAGTAGCAAGGGTAAACTCTTTCACGAACAGGTGTGGACCGAAACATTTTACACCCCAAACCAGACTCAAGGCCCCTCTGTCACTCTGTATGTTATTTTTCTCTGCAACAGTAAAGGAACATGAGGTAAAGGCTGTGGGGTGTTCACTTCCATCACTCATAGCATGTGACATGACTGCACCTGTACCGTAAGATGAGACGTCACAGGGAAGCTGCACTGGATGATATTGCTTATAGCATGTGACTACAGTGTCTAATGTCACAATTTCATTGTCTTTTGATAAGCCACCTCACACTGGTTTGTCCATTGCCATTTCTTCCCAATTTGTAGCAATGAATTCAAGTGATAGAACACAGTGGCCAGGTTTGATAGGAGCCTGCAATATTAATTGACACATCCTAAAATGGACCACAACTGTAACACATCTTTTGACCTTGGGGCGTTCACTGCTGCTTGAATAGCCTCAGTGTACTTGTATAATTCTTGTGCATCAGTGGTGTGACCGCAGTAAGTGATGCTTGGTTTAAAGAATTCATGCTTGCTGCATCGTGCTTGAGCCAATATCTTCTAATGTTTAAAAACACTGTCTTGAGATTTTGGAGATGATTCTTGTCAACCTCGCCGGTAACAATGATGTCATCCAGGTAGCATTAAGTGCCTGGGCAGCCTTGCAGCACCTGGTCCATAGCGTTCTGCCAGAGGGCAGGTACGGATGCTACACCAGAAATAAGCTTATTATCGCAATAAAGCCCTTTGTGAGAGTTTATGGTGAGAAACACTTCGGACTCCTCTTCCATCTCCATCTGTAGGTCGGCCTCAGCTAAGTTCACTGTGCTGAAGTGTTGTTCTCCAGAAAAGTTTTCAAAGATATCCTCTATCTCGGGCAGAAGGTATTGATTTACTTTCAGTACTGGGTTGATAGTGACCATAAAATCACCACAGATCCTGACAGATCTATCCTTTTTTTTTTCCAATCTTTTTATTAAATTTCATATAAAAAAAACAACACATAATAATGAATAGATTACAAATTCAATAAACTTGAGATTACATTAGTAATAGGATAATAATATCCTATTAAACATCAATCAACAAAAGGTATATAAATCAATCAAGTCTATATAGATATATATGAAAAAAAACAAAAATAATCATCAAAAAAGAAAAAAAAATTGAAATTATATATGAGAAACAATATATATTGAAAAAAAATACTAAACTAAACTAACATGGGCAATAATAGCACTTTATAAATATATGAAGGTGTCAAGAAAAGAACTCCGGAACTCCATACCTGAACAAAGATAAGTAGAGAAAAGGATCTGAAATAGGCCAAATTAATTCATATGAAAGTGTCGAATAAATGGTCCCCAGGTTTCTTCAAATTTAATTGAAAAATCAAAGATAGTGCTTCTAATTTTTTCCAAACTCAGATAAGAAATAGTTTGGGAGAACCACTGAAATGTAGTAGGAGGATTTACTTCTTTCCAGTTTTGTAATATAGACCTTCTGGCAATTAATGTTACAAAGGCAATCATTCGTCTGATTGAAGGGGAAAGCTGATTGCCATCTTCATTTGGTATACCGAAAATTGCAGTAATAAAATGGGGTTGTAAATCGATATTCCATACTGAGGAAATGACATCAAAAATGTCCTTCCAATAGTTATGTAAAGTGGGACATGTCCAAAACATGTGAGTCAATGAAGCCACTTCTGAGTGACACCTGTCACATTGAGGGTTGATATGCAAGTAAAATCGGGCAAGCTTATCTTTAGACATATAAGCTCTATGTACAATTTTAAATTGTATTAAAGCATGTTTAGCACAAATAGAAGAGGAATTAACCATTTGTAAAATTTTTTCCCATTTATCTGTTGATATATTACATCGAAGTTCTTTTTCCCATTCTTGTTTAATTCTATCCGATATTTCTGGCTGTATCTTCATAATCATGTTATAAATAAAAGCTACTAATCCCTTCTGACAAGGATTAAAAGTAAAAATCAAATCTGAAAAATCCGATGGAGTTGAATTAGGAAAAGATGGAAGAATTTTATGTAAGAAATTTCTAATTTGTAAGTATCTAAAAAAATTAGATTTAGGTAATTCAAATTTGTTGGAAAGTTGATCAAAAGACATCAAAGTACCTTCAAAAAAAAGATCACGAAAACATTTTATACCTTTCCTTTTCCATATACTAAAAGCTTGATCTGTCAGTGAAGGTTTGAAAAAAAAATTACATAAAATAGGGCTGTCCAGAACGAAGTTTTTCAGATTAAAGAATTTACGAAATTGAAACCAAATTCGTAGTGTATGTTTAACAACAGGGTTAGATATCTGTTTATTGAATTTGGCTAAATCAATAGGAAGAAAAGAACCAAGAACGGAAAATATAGAATATCCCTTTACCTCACTACATTCCAAATTTACCCACTGTGGGCACACAGGTGAATCCAAATCTAGTTTCCAGTACATTAGGTTACGAATATTATTCGCCCAATAATAAAATCTAAAGTTAGGTAAAGCTAGACCACCATCTTTTTTAGACTTTTGTAATTGCCTTTTGCTTAACCTAGGATTTTTATTTTGCCACACAAATGAGGAAATTTTTGAATCAATATTATCAAAAAAAGATTTAGGAATAAAAATTGGTAAAGCTTGGAATAAATATAAAAATTTCGGTAAAATCATCATTTTAATAGCATTAATCCGACCAATTAATGATAAAAATAAGGGAGACCATCTTGTAGTAAGTTGTTGAATTTGATGAAGCATAGGTAAAAAATTCAGTCCAAATAAATCTTTATATTTCTTGGTGATTTTTATACCTAAATAGATAAAGTTATCAGTAACAACTTTAAATGGCATCCTGTCACTCAATAAGGTTTGTGCGTTTAAAGGGAATAACTCACTCTTATCTAAGTTTAGCTTATAACCAGAAAAGCTACCAAATTGAGCCAACAAGGATAAAATAGCAGGAATAGACCTACTAGGATTAGAAATATATAACAACAAATCATCAGCATAAAGCGATAATTTGTATAACTTCTCATTACGGGTAATACCAAAAATATTAGGAGACTCACGAATAGCAATAGCTAAAGGTTCTAATGCAATATTAAATAATAAAGGACTTAAAGGACAACCTTGTCTCGTACCACGAGATAATTGAAAAAAAGAGGATCTATAATTATTTGTAAGAACAGAAGCAACAGGTTTATAATATATTAATTTAATCCATGATATAAAATTAGGACTAAAATTAAAGTTTCTCAATGCATTAAATAAATATGTCCATTCAACTCTATCAAAGGCTTTTTCAGCATCTAATGAGATAACACATTCTGGGGTTGTAGGTGATGAAGTATAAATTATGTTAATCAATTTTCTAATATTAAAAAAGGAATACTGATTCCTAATAAAACCAGTTTGATCTTCTGAAATAATCTGTGGTAATACCTTTTCTAATCTAATGGCTAAAATTTTTGTAAGAATCTTAGAGTCTACATTTAATAATGATATAGGGCGATAAGATGCACATAAAGTAGGATCTTTATCTTTTTTAAGAATTAGAGAAATAGTAGCTTCATAAAACGATTGAGGTAGTCTCTTCTTAACAAACGCATCATTAAAGATTTCATATAGCCAAGGAGAAAGCAAGATCTATCCTTTTTGACTGCTGGGACTACTGGCGTTGCCCACGGGCTCCACTCAAACTTGGAAAGGAGTAGCGTGGATAGCTACTTTATCACAGATGTTATAAGCAATTGGAGGGACTTTGGAAAACTTGGGTGTAACATTTTCATTTAACACTGCTTTACCTTTGGTATGTTTGAGTTTGCCAATGCCGTTCTTGAACACTGCTGTGGCATCATCCAGTACCTTTCTTAATTCACATTCAGTTCACTCTGTTGCAAGGGATGTGGCATGGAGTGGAGGGTGGATCTCCAATCAAGCTGTAGTCGTCTCAGGCAATCACATCCCCATGGTGCTGGCCCTCCCTGTTTTTACCCAATGTGGCTTGTTGCCTGTTGTATTTCACTCCTATAAATGTCATTTCCACAGGAGTAATATTTTCTCCAGTGTAAGTTCTTAGTTGAATATCTGCCGGCTTTAGTTTAGTATCTTTGAAATGCTGTTCAAACTCAGTTTATGGAATGACTGAAACAGCCAAGCCAGTATCCAGTTCCATTTTAATTGATTTGCCATTCACTTCTGGTATAAGCCATATTGCTTGTTTCTTGTTAATTTTCAAATTAGAAATCTCAAGGGTACCCAGTCCTGAATGACTCTCATTATTAGATTTTTCATCAACAGTCAGCAGTTTTTTGTAACCGCAGCTTGAGTTTTTATCTTTCTCTCTTTATCTTTGACTGCCTGTCATGTTATTTGTACATGTCTTATTTTGTTGCATTTTCTGCTATTCTCACCTTTAAATTTGCTTTGGTTCGGTGTATGTGAGCCCCTGCCACAATGGTAACACAATCGGTTCAGGCAGGGTAGCTTCTGTTTAGACTTTTCAACTTTTTCACGCTCACTTTCATTCCTGACTGCACCTCAGTTGCATCTATGCATACTGTTTCCATTGATACAGCAATTCCATCTGCTGTTTCTAATGTAAGTTGTGCTTCAGTTAGGGGCCATTTTTTTATGCTTGTAAGGTTCTGCAAACTAAACATTCTCTCAGTGCATCATTAATCTCATCACTGAATTGGTAATGCTCAGACAATTTCTTCAGTTCAACCATACAAGCTGAGATGGACTTCCCTTCCTTTTGATATGTCTTATGAAACCTAAAGCGTTCTGCAATCAACAATGGTTATGGTTCCAAATGTTCCTGCTTCGCTTTCATGATATCAGCAAAACTCATTTTTATTGGTTTGGTTGGAGGAGTCAAGCAAACTGTATGCTTGTCTACCTATTATAAGCAGAAGTGCTGGCACTCATTTCTTATCATCTATTCCAGTTGCTTTAAAATATTGCTCAATTTGTTCAGTATACATAATCCAGTTATCTCTTTTGCAATCAAATGCATCTATTTTTCCAATGCTGCAGGCCATTTCTGCTTTTTTAAAAAAAATTATTGTTACTATCAGTCAGTACTCATTGTTTATGAACCCGTGGCTATTCTCATTGCTTGTTAATTTTGTCCTTTTTATACCCTTTTTAAAACTCAGCCACCTCTCTCCCTTTCTGAAGAAACACATGTTGCACTTTTTCTTTTGCAACTCAAACCTCTCTCTTTCCCTCCTTATGAAGAGAAAAAGCTCGCTGCACTTCAACAGCTAGGTAGTCATCTCAGTTTCAGTTTAAAAGTTTCTTGTTGCCACTGTTTTGTAATTCCAAAGACTAATTGAAAGAAAAACACTGGAGCTGAGGATGTGGGTCTACTTATTTTTCATTTGGTGAGGCACAGAGATATGACATGGTGGTGTAATGATGTGTTCTTCACGTATTCCTTAGCTATAACGTAATGAATTATTTAAATCAATAAAGAATGCTTACTCAAATAATACATCTGCAATACTACTCAAATAAAACTGAAATATTGACTACACTACAGGAGCTTTACTCCATACCAGGGGTTGCCAACCCAAGACCCTCAGTTAATGGTAATGCAACATGGGATAAAAATATTTAGATCCCCTGCTTTATCTAACTTGTAGTACCCCTGCCCTATGAGTAATTCATGGCACATGAGAGTAGCAGGGTATTTTGCAGGGTGGCATGGTAGTATAATGTTGAGCATTACACTTTACAATACTGGTGATCCGGGTTCAATTCCCGCCATTGCCTGTAAGGAGTTTGTACATTCTCCCCCGTGACCACGTGAGTTTCCTCCGGGTGCTCCGGTTTCCTTTCACAGTCCAAAGACGTACTGGTTGGTAGGTTAATAGGTTATTGTAAACTGTCCTGTGATTAAGTTTGGATTGAATCGGGAGATTGCTGGGCCGCGCGGCTCGAAGGACCAGGAGGGCTACACTGTGCCTCAATAACTAAATGCTCCATATCTAACCTGCGTTGTTTGGTGTCAGAATAGTTTAAAGACAGTGTTTGAGATCAATCAGGAGTCTGATTTCTTGAAGACTAACATTTCTCGTGTGATTTGCTCTGACTTGGAGGAAAAACAAAACAAAGCCAAGCCATTATTAGATTTCATCTCGTCCAAAGTGAAGCACTTTACGGCATCTTAATGTTATCTTTGATTTCCAAGAGATGGATAGTGGAAATGGCTTAACCACTTTTTTAAGGGTGTAAAGTGAACCATAAAATTCTGGTTTTTGTTTACTCCCTAGTAAAGACTCTATTGTACTTATGAACAGTGCAATTGCTTCTAAACATTGTGAAATAGAGCCTGAAAACCTTTTAATGAAGTGTTCAAGTTACTGGTATGTTGTAAAATTGACCAAAAAATACAACATGTGTTCACTGGAGATTGTTTTGAAGATCATATTGTAGATATGTTGAAATTTTTTTAGCTACGCAAAGACACATTTTTGAACATAAAGTTGAAGACTTCTATCATTGGTAGTCTTACATGTTGCTTTAATTTTCTTTGTCCTATCAGCAATCATGCTTTCATAAATTCAAAGATTCAAAGTACATTTATGATCGAAGTGTTTATGTAACCCTGATATCTGTCTGCTCTTCAGGCCCTCGATACTATCTCAACAATCCTGTTACCCGACTTATTCCCATTCTCTCTCACCTATCCCATGCAGCATAGAGGGTATTCTAAATGGCTTCACCGCCATCTGGGTATGGGGCAGGGGACACTGCACAGGGTCGGAATAAGGTGCAGAGAGTTGTAAACTTAGTCAACTCCATCATGGGCACTAGCCTCCCCAGTATCAAGGACATTTTCAAGGAGCTCAAAAAGGCAGCATCCATCTTTAAGGAATCCTGTCACCTAGGACATGTCCTCTTCCCATTGCTACAATCAGAAAAAGGAGGTACAGGAGCCTGAAGGCACACACTCAACGTTTCAGGAACAGCTCCTTCCCTTCTGCCATCTGATTTCTGAATGGACATTAAAACCATGAACACTACCTCACTACTTTTTTATTTCAGATTTTTTGCACTACTTATTTTAACCATTTAATGGTTAAGTATATATACGAGGTTTTTCTCTATATTTATCATGTATTTCATTGTACTGCTGCTGTAAAGTTAACAAATTTCACAACATATGTCAGTCATATTAAATCTGATTCTCATTCTTGCCTTCAAGCAATGTCCTCTCGTATTGACCCTGTCTCTGCACACTGTCTTTGTCTCTCATAATTCATTGCATTTTTAGGACCCCTAAGCTTCTGACTCTCCCAAGAAAACCATCCAAGTTTGCCCAACCACTCCTAATAGTTAATAATCTCCATTTCAGGCAGCATTCTGGTGAACTTCTTCTGCACCCTCTATAAAGCCTCCAAACTCACACCAGAATGGGACAACCAGAAATGCACGCTATATTTCAAGTATAGCCGAACCAAACTTATATGTACCTTTTATAGGACCATAAGACCACAAGATGTAGGAGCAAAATTAGGCTATTCGACCCAGTGAGTCTAATCTGCCAATTCATCATGGCTGATCCATTTTCCCTCTCTGTTTTCTCCCCATATCCCTTCATGTCCTGACTAATAATGAATCTTTCAACCTTTCCCCTAAATATACCCAATGACTTGGCCTCCACAGCCATCTGTGGCAACGAATTCCACAGATTCACCACTCTCTAGCTTCAAGGTTCCAATGTTTCTCCATCATTCTTTCTCTTGAGTTTTTCTTCTGTTTTGCGGAGGTCTGTGAAGAATGAGATTTTCAGGTTGTATACTGTATACATTCTCTGATATTAAATGGAACCATTTAAACATTGAGAGAGTGATGGAAACATAGACCAGTACAGCACAGAATCAGGCCACTCGGCCCCTCTAGTCTGTCAAATTATTATTCTGCCTCGTCCCATCAATTTTCACCCAGACCGCAGCACCTCCCATTCATGTACTTATCCAAATTGCTCTTAAGCATTGAAATCAAACTCTGATCCATCACTTCTACAGGCAGCTGGTTCCACACTCTTATCACCATTGTCTACGTTTTGTTTTCTTCTCACTATTCTTTTTAAATAGTGGAGTCGTCTTTGTCACAGGGGAGATAGGAATCAGTCAGTACATCGAGAGGAAGTCCTTTGTTCTTTGAAATAGTGGTCATATGATCTTTGTGGACAAAGGCTTATTTAACTCTATAAAGATGAAACTTCAGCTCATAACCTGCCTGCAACTGCTCCCCGTGTTGAACCAAAAGCACCAATCAGCAATAACTTGGAAAGCCCGTGAGGCACAGGGCAGCACAACGGTTTAGAGTACAGGCGATCCGGGTTCAATTCCCACCGCTGTCTATAAGGAATTTGTACGTTCTTCCCGGCTGTTCCGGTTTTCTCCCACAGTCCAAAGACGTACCGGTTGATAGGTCAGTTGATCATTGTAAGTTGTTCCGTGATTAGGCTAGCGTTAAGTCAGGAGTTTGCTGGGCAGTGCTGCCCGTAGGGTCATTTTATGCATCTCCATAAAATGATAAAAATCAGCGTAGGAGCAGAATTGGGCTACTCTCCCCATCGTGCCTGCACTGCTATTCAATCACAGTTGATTTATTATCCCTCGCAACCCCATTCTATTGCCTTTCCCTGTAACTTTTGGCACCCTGATTGATAATAATTCAATCAAATATTGGAAGTTCTGGATAAAGTGGATGAGGAAAGCACGTTTCCTGTAGTGGGTGAGTCTAGGACCAGAGGGCACAGCCTCAGAATTAAGGGATGTCCATTTAGAACAGAGATGAGGAGGAAATACTTTATCCAAATGGTGATGAATCTGTGGAATTCATTGCCACAGGTGGCCTGTGTAGGCTAAATCATTTAGGTATATTTAAGGAAGAGGTTGATAGGTTTTTGATTAATCAGGGTGTCAAAGGCAGGAGTATGGGGTTGAGAGGAATGATAAATCAACCATGATGGATTGGTGGAACAGAATCGATGGGCCAACTGGCCTAATTCAGCTCCTGTGTCTTATGTTCTTTCCAAAGTAACTCGCGATTGGTGCTTTCAGTTTAGCATGGGGAGCAGATGTTGGAAGGTGAAAAAAATCATTATGGCAATCATATATAGGCCTCCAAATAGAAGCCAAGGTGCAGGGTTGAGATTGCAAAGGGTGCTGGAAAAAGCACGTAATAAGAGTAATGACACAATTGTAATGGGGGACTTCAATATACAGGGGGATTGGGAGAATCCTGTTGTTGCCAGATTGGAAGAGAGAGAACTTGTTGAATGGCTATTAGATGGCTTTTCAGAGTAGCTTGTTGTTGAGCCCACTCACAGATTAGGTGTTGTGTACTATCAGTGATCTTATTAAAGAACTTCGTGTAAAGGAACCCTTAGGAAGTAGTGATCATAATATGACTGAATTCATGCTGTAATTTGAGAGGGAGAAGCATAAGTCGCATGTATCAGTATCACAATGGAATAAAGGGAATTACAGAGGCATGAGAGAGGAGCTTGCCCAGGTGGATTGGAGGAGGACACTGGCAGGGATGACGGCAGAGCAGAGATGGCTGAAGTTTCTGGGAATAGCTTCCAAGGCACAGGATACATATCTCCCACAGAAGAAGAAGTTCCCAATTGGCAGGATGTGGATGATAAGGGAAGTTAAGGACTGCATAAAAACAAAGGACATATAATAGCAAAAGTGAGTGGGAAGTTGGATGATTGAGCAGCTTTTAAAAACCAACAAAAGACAGGTAAAAAAGCAATAAGAAGCGAAGAGATGAAATATGAGCACAAACTAGCCAATAATATAAAACAGGATACCAAAAGTTTTTCAGTTGTATAAAGAGTAAAACTGAGATGAGAATTGATACTGAACCACTGGAAAATGATGCTGGTGAGGTAGTAATGGGGAACAAAGAAATGACAGGTGAACTTAATGGGTTCAAGATTCAAAGATTCAAGCTTCAAAAACTACCGTACATCAGCTCTGCAGGGCAGAATGAGACAGCATTTCCCAGGGGCAGTGCAATCATAACATAACAAACGCAACACTAAATAATAAACATAACAATAAATAGTCAAACTCAACAGCCACATGTCAGTTAAAAACAAGTTATAAGTGTCCAAAGCAGAGTCAGGTAGAGCAGCTATTTAGCAGTCTGACTGCCTGTGGGAGGAAGCTGTTTAGTAGCCTTGTGCTTTTTGTTTTGATGCTCCTGTAACGTTTACCTGATGGCAGAAGAACAAACAGTTCATGGAGAGGGTGTGAGGGGTCTTTAATGTTGTACCGTGTCTTCTAGAGGCATCGACCCTGAAAGGGGTCTTGGACAGAAGGTAGGGAGACCCCAATAACCTTCTCTGCTCCCCTAACCACCCACCCACTAACCACACACTAGCAGTATGCCAGAGGTCTGTGAGTGTTCTGGAGCAGGAGTGAGTGCCATTGCTATTACAAAGGAAAAAGTGCTAGGTAAACTTAGGGTGGATAAGTCACCAGGACCAGATTCACTACATCCCAGAGTCCTGAGAGAGGTTTTTGAAGAGATAATGGGTGCATTTGTCATGATCTTTCAAGCATCACTTGATTCTGGCATGGTCCCAGAGGAATGGAAGATTGCAAATGTCACTCCACTCTTTAAGAAGGAAAGCAAAAGAAAGGAAAGGCCAGTTAGCCTAGCCCTAGTAGCTGGGAAAGTGTTGGAGTCTATTATTGAGGATGAGGTTTCAGGGTACTTGGAGACAAATGATAAAGTAAGTCAAAGTCAGCATGGCTTCTGTTAAGTGAAATCTTGTCTAACAAATCTGTTAGAGTTCTTCAAGGAAGTAACAAGCAGGTGGACAAAGGAGGGGCAGTCGATGTTATTCACTTGGATTTAGAGAGGCATTTGATAAGGTGCCACTTATGAGGCTGCTGAACAAGATAAAATCCTATGGCTTTACAGAAAAGATACTGGCATGGATAGAGGAATGGCTGACAGGTGGGAGGCAGTGAGTGGGAATAGAAGGGGCTTTTCTGGATGGCTGCCGCTGACTAGTGATGTTCCTCAGGGGTCAGTATTGGGACCGCTACTTCTCACATTGTTTGTCAATGATTTAGATAATGGAGTTGATGGCTTTGTGGCAAAGTTTGCAGATGATACCAAGATTGGCAGAGCAGTAGGTAGTGCTGAGGAAGCAATGTGATTGCAGCAGGACTTAGACAAATTGGAAGAATGGTAAAAAAGTGGCAGAATATAAAGTCGGGAAATATATGATAATGCATTTTGGTAAAAGGAACTATAGTGCGGACTGTTATCTAAATGAGGAGAAGGTTCAAACATCAGAGGTGCAGAGGGACTTAGGGGTCCTCGTGCTAGACTACCAGAAGGTTAATTTACAGGTTGAGTCTGTGGTAAAGAAGGCAAATGCAATGTTGGCATTTATTTCAAAGGGAACAGAATATAAAAGCAAGGAGGTAATGCTGAGCCTTGATAAAACAGGCCATACTTGGAGTATTATCAACTGTTTTGGGCCCCACACCTCTGAAAGGATGTGTTATCATTGGAGAGAATCCAGAGGAGGTTCACGAGGATGATTCCGGGTATGAATGAGTTAACATGTGAGAAGCGTTTGGCAGCTTTGGGCCTGTACTCACTGGAATTTAGAAGAAATGCAGGGAGATCTCATTGATATCAGGATATCTGAGTGGACAATGAACCCATGAATATGACCTCACTACTATTTCTTTTTAATTTACGTTTTTGCACTACTTATTTTAACTGTTTAATATATACCCAGTGCAATTCAGGGTTTTCTCCCTCTAGGTTATCATGTGTTGCATCGAACTGCTGCTGCAAAGTTAACAAATTTCGCAACACAGGCCCGGTGATGCCGATTCCGACTAACCCTTCTCTTTCTCTCTAATTGCACCATCTAGATCCAAGGGTTTGCCAATGCCATCAGGCCTGAAGTCAGTGACGCGAAGGACCTTGTGGCTTTCCGCCTCTACTCCCTGAACCCCATCCTGGATCCTTGGCTGTTCATCCTTTTCCGGAAGTCCATGTTCCGATCGGTTCAGCAGCTACTGTGCTGTTGCCACTCATCTTCGGTCGCCGGCAACAACCTTCAAGACCCATTGAAGCAACAGAGCATTTCCCTGTGCTAACTCATGGCGGAGGAAGGGAGGAGGCCGATCTGGGACAGAAGGCGATAGTGAGGGCTCGATGAGTGGACGAGGGCTGGTAACAGTGGGCGTCCACTTCCGGACACCACCACTAGAATTGTCACCGAGCTGAAGATGGAGAGCATGCAGCTCACAGCACGGGGAGAGACTCCCACTCAAGCCAGCCCAGACTGGCTTCAATTGCTTTTAATACACTCGATGCCTCGGCAGGAGCAAACCTTGACACAAAAAAATAAGCACCCCGCTATCTGTTGTTCCCAATCCCTCAGCTTCACAAGTTAGCCAGGCAGCCAGATTGATCAGTGCAATCCCAGGCTTGGCTGAGTGATAAAAGGCCTAAATCATATTGTTGATAGGATTGTGAGTGGGACCACTTGAAGGTCTCGGCATTACATTACAATGCTCAAACCCTTCGTTACTGCTCTGTCATGGTCTTTAAAAAAAACAGAGAACTTGGTGTTTTAAAGCATTAGCTTCAAACAGCATGCTGTACAAAGAGATCGATGAATATTTATAACAATTGTTGCATATTCTCAGCTAAAGTTAGTACATAGGGCCGATGGCAGGGTAGCAGAGCTCCTCCCTATGGTTGTAAAGGAGTACTGCAGCACTTTGCTCGATTAAGAGGCTGTGTCTGATATGATATTGGATCTAAGTGACTGTGGACATTTTTCGTTGCTATTTGTATCATGTACGGTACTGTGCAAAAGCCTTTGCCGCACATATATAGCTAGGGTGCCGAAGGCTTTTGCACGGTCCTGCGTTTGTCAACGTGGAGCGGAGAGTGAGTTTGTAACTCTGGAGGGGGCAAAGGATGTTGGGAATGGTGAGAGTGGACCAACACGGGAGGGGTGTGGGACAGGTGGCAGAGAAGGAGGCCGGGGCGGGGAGCAGGTGGTGCGGGTGCGGCCACGCCCAGCCCTGAGACGCCAGGCAAGGTCATTTGTTTCCAAACAATTGGTTTATTTATCATTACAAAGTGTCTGTCCGGTGTTTCCTGCTCTATCTCCTCTTCCCAAACATGATCCCCCTCTCCCTGCCCCCTTCCCACTCCCAGTCCAAAACAGAGACCCAGATCAGAATCAGGTTTATCATCACTCACATCTGTCATGAAATTTGTTTTTTTTTGTGGCAGCAGTACAGTGTAATACATAAAATTACTACAGTTCTGTGCAAAAGTCTTTAGGCACCTAGCCATATATATATATGTGTGTGTGTGTGTGTGTGTGTGTGTGTGTGTGTGTGTGTGTGTGTGTGTGTGTGTGTGTGTGTGTGTGTGTGTGTGTGTGTCAAGACTTGTGCACGATACTGTAGTTGGTTTATGGGTATCTCTCTTCTCCAGAAGTGACTGTGCAATTTTGTAATGTCTATAAATAACAATGCTTTATGCATCCAGTGTTGAGTGACTGTGTAGTGTGAGTGTATGTGCACGTCTCAGACCGTTAAAGTGTGCGCAAGCTCACACTATAAAAACATTTGTTCTGTTTGTGTGTGCACGTGTATCGGATCTACATGGGATAGTTCTGCATTTTGCCTGTAAGTGATTGTATTGTACATTGTCGACGAATAATTGGAGCACGTGTTCTCTGTAAGTAACTGTGTTGTGTTTCTGCAGAGGATTAAAGTAATATTGCCAGGAAATGCACGTGTGTTTACTACTGAGATGCCAACACTTCAAATCCTTTCTCTTGAACTAGTATCAGTGTAAAATTAAGACTTAATTTCAACCAATTATAATTAAGTCTTTGGCTGCTTTCTGTCTTTGTGTTATTGAGGAAATGTGTTATGCTGAAAAGGAAATAACAGGAACGTATAAACAGGAAGATAATTATGACGTTTGCTGTCATCTAGAAATTACATCCACAGATGCAACTGTCACAAACCGCCAAATCAACAAGTTCAGGTGTCTTCATAAAGATTTAGAGCCAGGCCGCAGCCTTTACCTCAGTTCAGCGCCAAGCCGGCCTGGGGTTGGCACGGTAGCATAGTGGTTAGCACAACATTTCACAGTGCATGTGACCAGGGTTCAATTCCTGCCGTTTCCTGTGAGGTGTCTCTACGTTCTCCCTGTGACCGCGTGGGTTTCCTCCGGGTGCTCTGGTTTCCTCCCACTGTCCAAAGACATGCTGGTTGGTAGATTAGCTGGTCGATGTAAACTGCCTCATGATTAAATTCGGGGTTTGTTGGGCGATGTGCTCAAAGGGGCTGGAAGGGCCTATTCCGTGTTGTATGTCAATAAAAAGAAGGAACTTACAGATTCTGCCCATCTTGTGTTGTACTGGGAATGATCTGTACCTATTCCGTTCTATGTGGTGTGTTCCAGTTCAATTCCTGATAAAGGGTCGCAGCCCAAAACATCAGTCTACTTTTTTCCATAGATATTGCCTGATCTGCTGAGCTCCTCCAGAATTTTCTGTGCGTGTGTGATCCTGGATTTCCAGCATCTGCAGAATCTGGTATGGTTATTAATGCCACACATTGGTCTTTTTAACCTGAAAGAAAGACGGCATTTTTTTTAAAATCACAATGCAGCTGTCCGATTCCTAAGATTCAAAGTTTGCATAGAGTATACAACCTTGAGATTTGTCTCCTTACAGGCAGCCATAAATCAACAGAAAACACAAGAGAACCTATTAAATTGAAGACCATCAGCATGCAGAGAGAGAAAAGAAAACAAATCGTGCAAACAGGAAAAGTAAGCAAGTAGCATTCAGAACAAAAGTAAGTCCACAGACACGAAGCCCGGAGCCTCCACCTCAGTTCAGTGCACAGCCAAGTCAACATCGCAGAGCGGCGAGCAGAACCCGCCCTACCTCGCCTCTTGTCCCAACATGTTGCCTTTTCAACCCGTCTGGTCCAGCGTTTAAGTCGTCCAAACACTCTGCGGCACGACGTCAAAAATCTGAAGCAAATATTCCAAAGCCCTCAAGCACAAGCACTTTATCGTAGAATTACCGTAATAAAATGTTCGAAGGAGAATTGACAGATAAATTTTAGAATCAGAATCAGAATCACATTTAATATCATTGGCGTATGTCATGAAATTTATTAACCTTATAGAAACATAGAAAACCTACAGCACAATACAGGCCCTTCGGCCCACAAAGTTGTGCTGAACATGTCCCGACCTTAGAAATTACTACGGTTACTTATAGTCCTCTATTTTTCTAAGCTCCATTACCTATCCAAAAGTCTCTTAAAAGACCCTATCGTATCCACCTCCACCACCGTTGCTGGCAGCCCATTCCACACACTCACCACTCTCTGAGTAAAAAACTTACCCCTGAAATCTCTTCTGTACCTGCTCTCCAGCACCTTAAACCCGTGCCCTCCTGTGGCAGCCATTTCAGCCCTGGGAAAAAGCCTCTGACTATCCACACGATCAATGCCCCTTCATCATCTTATATAGCTCTATCAGGTCACCTCTCATCCTCTGTCACTCCAAGGAGAAAAGGACAAGTTTACTCAACCTATTCTCATAAGGCATGCTCCCCAGTCCAGGCAACATCCTTGTAAATCTCCCCTGCACCCTTTCTATGGCTTCCACATCCTTCCTGCAGTGAGGCGACCAGAACTGACAGCAGTACAATGCAATTCATAATAACAGAAAAAAAGAATTGCAGTAAATATATACATATAGATATATATGCATAGATATAGATATATAGATATAAAGTAGTTAAATTAATTAAGTAGTGCAAAACCAGAATAAAAAGTAGTGTTAATGGATTCAATGTCCATTCAGAAATCTGATGGCAGAGGGAAAGAAAAACACGAGGAAATCCGCAGATGCTGGAAATTTATATTCCGTCTGGGTAGCCTCCAACCTGATGACTTGAACATTGACTTCTCTAACTTCCATTAATGCCCCTCCTCCCCTTCTTACCCCATCCCTGATATATTTAGTTTTTTTCCCCTCCCTTTTTTCTCTCTCTCTCTCTGCCCATCACTCTGCCTGTTCTCCATCTCCCTCTGGTGCTCCCTTCCTCCTTTCTTTCTTCCTAGGCCTCCCATCCCATGATCCTTTCCCTTCTCCAGCTCTGTATCCCTTTTGCCAATCACCTTTCTGGCTCTCAGCTTCACCCCACCCCCTCCGGTCTTCTCCTATCATTTCGCATTTCCCCCTGCCCCTCCTACTTTCAAATCTCTTACTCTCTTTCCTTTCAGTTAGTCCTGACGAAGGGCCTCGGCTCGAAACGTCGACAGCGCTTCTCCCTATAGATGCTGCCTGGCCTGCTGCGTTCCACCAGCATTTTGTGTGTGCAGAGGGAAAGAAGCTGTTTCTAAATCGCTGAGTGTGTGTCTTCAGGCTTCTGTACCTCCTCCCTGATGGTAGCAACGAGAAGAGGACATGTCCTGGGTGGTGGGTGTCCTCAGTGATGGACACCGTCTCGTTGAGGGACCGCTCCTTGAAGATGTCCTGGATGCTGCAGAGGCACCGCCATAGTATTCAGGTCATGCCATGACCAAGAACAAGTTTTTGAGGAGGAGAGAGGGGTAAAAAGACAAGGATGTTCAGAGAAGGAATACTGAAGCCTAAAGCCCTGGCAGTTGAAGCCACCAAAGATGAAGCTAAGGAAACTGTAGACAACAAGTGACCATAGTTTAATAAACCGATTAATCATAGAGAGGTGTGAGGATAGAGTAGGATTCAGAAGCAAAAATGGGGAAAGAGGGTTTTTCCATACGTGTCCCAACAGAGGTGAGTGAACTGTGGGGCTTGGTGAGTTTTGACTGACGTTAAAATGATTTACAAGCTGGGTAAATTCACCCTGTGGTAACTTCACTTAACCAGCTCTTGGTCAATGTTTTTCTGAAGATTGGATCCTGTGATAGCTGGCAATGTGACTTCTGTTTGCGGTTTCGCTGGCAGTTGACAGAGCTTGTGAGCTGGGAAGGGATGCTCTGTGTGGAAATAAACTGCAGGCTTGGATCCCCGAAGCCACTCGCATGTGGTTCCCAAAAAATTTGCACACCTTTCTCGGTGCGGTGTCTGGCGATTCAGCGGTCAGCACACAAAGGGCTCATTACGAGAAGTTGGCCTTTCCTTCAGTGCACCCGTTGCACAGAAATAGACCATGTGTAGGCCATTCTGCCCTGCAGGCCTGCTACCCCATTCAGCCTGATGCTGGCTGATTACCCACTTCCAGACTTTGGCTGTGATGTCTATTCACATGTTTTGATCCCACGAGCATTAAGAAAATTATAGAACATAGAACAGTACAGCACAGTACAGGCCCTTCAGCCCATTATGTTGGGCCTACTCTGTTCCATCTAACCCTTCCCCTACATAGTCCTCTACTTTCTTTTCATCTATATGCCTATCTAAGAGACTCTTAAGTGCCCCTAATGTATCTGCCTCTACCACCACCTTTGGAAGCATATTCCATGCATCCAAACAATCTGCCTCTGAAATCCCAACATACTTTCATCCAATTCACCTTTAAAATAAAGCCCCTTCATATTGGCATCTTCTGTCGTGGGGAAAACATCTCCAGCTGTCCACTATCATATCTGCTTTCAAAGTTCAAAGTAAATTTTATTACCAAAGTACACGTCACCATATACAACCCTTTTCTTGTGGGCATACTCAACAAATATACAGAATAGAAGCGATAAGAGAACTAATGAACGACCGCCCAACTAGAGTGTTCAACCAGAGGGCAGGAGACAACAAACTGTGCAAATGAAAGGGTTAGATAAATACATGGCAAATAAGTTTTGAGAACATGAGATGAAGAGTCCTTGAAAGTGAGTCCATATCAATGTTGGGGCAGGTGAAGTTGAGTGAAGTTATCCCCTTTTGTCCGAGAGCCTGATGGTTGAGGCGTTGTAGCCGTGCTGCGGGCCCTGAGGCTCCAGTGCCTCCTACCCGCTGGCAGCAGCGAGAAGAGAGCATGTCCCGGGTGGTGGGGGTCCCGAAAGATGGGTGCTGCTTTCCAGCAACAGTGTTTCTTGTAGATGTGCTCTCTGGTGGGGAGGGCTTTACCCCCGATGAACTGGGCCAAATCCACCACTCTTTGTAGGACTTTGCTGTCCAAGGGCATCGGTATTTTCAGGCCAGATGCAGCCAGTCGATATACTCCCCACTACACTGCTATAGAATTCACTCGTTATCGAAGTCCATCACTGCCCCTGGCAGCATGTTCTAAGTACCCACCACTCTCTATGTAACAGAAAAACTTGCCTCCTTTAAATTCTCCCCTCTTACCTTAAAGCAGTGGGGTTCCCAAACTGGGGCCCATGGACCTCTTGCTTAATGGTATTGGTCCAGGACAAAAAAGGTGCTTGGGAACCCCTGGTTTAGAGCTATGTCATCTAATACTTTCATCCACCCTGGGAAAAGACTCCGACTATCCACTCTATCTATTCTCTCATTCTATCATGTTGTCCTTCAGCATCTCAAACTTGAGGGAAAGCAATCCAAGTTTGCCAAAGATGAACGAGAAACATTATCTTTATCTGCCGCATCTACATTGGGCTGAATTGGAAAGGTCAGTTACAGGGAAAATTGTCGCTCCGCGACGTTTAATCGGCTCTGCACTGAACTACGGGTCTCGGACTCTCGCTGTGGACTTCAGTTCAGAAAGCTAAAACAAACAGGAGAAAGATGCAGATGCTGGAAATCCGAGCAACACACACAAAATGCTGGAGGAGCTCAGCAGGCCAGGCAGCGTCTATGGAAAAAAGTACAGTTGACGTACATTCCCCTGCATTGCTGTAGCCATTCCGCCTCTGAAATTAATGACAGTTGGATTTCCAGAGGATGTGAACGTTGCTATAGAAATGCGAGTCTTCTCTTCTCTCTCCCCTTCTTTCCCCCAGTTCGAAGCAAAGACCCTTCACCTATCTTTGATGTGCCTAGTTGACTCCTCACACTCAGACCCAGCTGTCTGAAAAGCAGAGAGCCAGTAAGTAGCCACTGCTTCGATACATCTCGTTAATGGAAGCATCTGCCAGCCAATCATATGGCAGATACTCAATGCACGCAGTAGAAGCACACAGACATGGTCAAGAGGTTCAGTTGTTGTTCAGCCTAAATATCAGAATGGGGAAGAAATGTGATCAAAGTGATTCTGGCCATAGAATGGTCGGTGGTGTCAGATGGGGAGGTTTGAGTATCTCAGAAACTGCTGGCCTCCTGCGATTTTCAAGCAGAATTGCCTCCAGAGCTTACAGAGAACGGTTCAAAGTGACCCCAGTGAGAGGCAACATGTACTGGAGGGACTAGCAGGCCAGCAGCATCTGTGGAAAGGAATACAGCCGATGTTCTGGGCTGAGACCCTTCAGCCGGACAAGGGTTTCAGCCCAAAATGTCGACTGTTTACTCTTTTCCATAGACGCTGCCTGGCCTGTTCAGTTCCTCCAGCATTTTGGGAGTGGTTAGTTCAAAAAGCAACTTGCTTGCGGTTAGTGTTGGCATGATTTGATTTTTATTCTCTCTCTGCATGCTGGATGTTTGACAGCCTTTGTTTTAATAGATTTTTTGAGGTTTCAAAAGTTCAGAGGTACAATTTAATGTCAGAAAAATACAATATACATCCTGAAATGCTTTGTCTTTGCCCATGAAAACAGAGGAATGCCCCAAAGAATGAACGACAGTTAAATGTTGGAACCCCAGATTCCCACCACCAGCTCCTCCTTCTCCCGCGTCAGCCGCACGAGCAACAATTCCCTCCCCCCACCAGCAAAAAAACAGCATTGGCACCCATCACCAAGCACTCAAGCGTGCTCAAAGCAACAGCAAAGACACAGACTTGCAGTTGCCCCAAAGACTACGCATTCATCCAGTATTCGACATACTGCAGGTTCTCTCTCTTCCTAATAAGGGAGAAGGAGGTGACTCCATTTTCCCAGCGAACGGGGAGACATAGCAAACAACTCGCTGGTTTACGATGTCAAAAGTCCGTTATGTCGCTTTTTTCGAGCTCTGTGCCGGAAGATCTCAAAGATCCCGGAACTCCAGGCACACACACAACGGCCAGTTATGGAACCCTGAGGCCAATTATGGTCCCATTCTCACAAAGAACCATAGTCAGCGAGTAACTCCAGGTCAGGGTCTTCAAAAGAACCCTGAAAGGGAAAAGTAGAGATATTAAAGATGGAAGTAGGGCTGTTTTTGAAGTTGCAAGCAAAGGAGTCGCCATTAGGCGCCATTATCCCTCCTAGGCACTGCCTTCTATCTGTGTTTCATGGTTGCCTGCCGGGAGATGAATCTTAAGATTGTATAAGGTATGCATACTTCGATAATAAATATACTTTTTAACCTTTTATTCGAACATGGAAACACACGGTGAAGTGCATTGTTGTTCCTGAATCATTGAGTGTGTGTCTTCAGGCTTCTGTACCTCCTCCCTGATGGCAGAGGGGAAGAAGCTGTTCCTGATGGTAACAGTGAGAAAAGGGCACGCCCTAGGTGCTGGAGGTCCTTAGTAATGGACGCTGCCTTTTTGAGACACCACTTCTTGAAGATGTCTTGGGTAACTTGTAGGCTAGTACCCGAGATGGAGCTGACTAAATTCACGGCCCTCTGCAGCTTCTTTTGTCCTGTGCAGTAGCCACCCCCCACCCCCATACCAGGCAGTGAAGCAGCCTGTCAGAATGCTCTCCACGGTACGTCTATAGAAGCTTGTGAGTATATTTGTTTACATGCCAAATCTTTTCAATCTCCTAATGAAGTATAGTCGCTGTCTTGCCTTCTTTATAACTACATTGATATGTTGGGACCAGGTTAGGTCCTCAGAGATATTGACACCCAGGAACTCAACAGTCACACACTTCACAAACAGTACATATAAATATCATAGCTGGAAAACACACTGTACAGTTACAAAAATAATTGCTTTAGTCCAAGTCCCTGGGTGTTTTGGCCTGCAGATTGATGCTTGTCTTTTGGGAGTGAACACTGGAGAGCAACACCAACAGGAAGGGCCAATCCCGAACCCAGTATGGAATCCAGTGCCACACAGCCAGGTCGGGCATCTTCCTTTGCCGGTGACGGCAATGGGAGACCTCAAGGCTCGAGGGTAATGCAACTGAAGCAATGCTGTCGGCCCGCCAATGAGCCAGTGAATCGGCCCTTCGGTATTATCCATTACCGATGTCCAACAGGGTCTATCCCGCAGTCGCAAGGGAAATGAAAAAGAAAAATATTTGCACTGTTTGTGGGATTGCACACCATCTGGGTGGCCAAAGCAGGCTGCAACCCAGTTTGCAACAAATCCAGCTCCACTGCTATCTAGCAACTTGCTAGTGGGACTTGTTCTTGATAACCAGCAGTGTCTTACCATTGTAAAAATATATGTACAGGACAAACAGCTTCATCTATGTTTGGACCCAGAGAAGCAGCAGCATTCGAGCGCACTGCCACCTGACCATAATGATTGCAGAAAACCACTGATCTTCCAGCAAGCAAATCCTGACTGTGCCTCCTAGTCAGTTTAATTCTCCATCGACATTCCATCCTCTCTGCCTTCAGGCTCCTATACCATTCCATTGGAGCAGAGCAGAAAGTCTATTAATAGGGTCTCGTTTTTCCACACAGCACTGAGCAACTTTGCAGACTAAACAGCAATTTCAGCTAATGGACTTGTTATTTCCAATTATAACTGCTCTAAAACCACTTTCTTCTTAAGGATTCCCATTCCCATTCCCATTCTGATATGTCTATCCATGGCCTCCTCTATTTTTAAAATGAATCCAAACTCAGATTGGAGGAACAACACCTTATATACCGGCTGTGTAGCCTCCAACCTGATGGCATGAACATTGACTTCTCTAACTTCCGTTAATGTCCCTCCTCCCCTTCTACCCCATCTCTGACAGATTTAGTTGTTTGCCTGTTCTCCATCTCCCTCTGGTGTTTCCCCCCCTCCTTTCTTTCTCCTGAGGCCTCCGGTCCCATGATCCTTTCCCTTCTCCAGCTCTGTATCACTTTCGCCAATCACCTTTCCAGCTCTTAGCTTCATCCCACCCCCTCCGGTCTTCTCCTATCATTTCGCATTTCCCCCTCCCCCCCACTACTTTCAAATCTCTTACTATCTTTCCTTTCGGTTAGTCCTGACGAAGGGTCTCGGCCCGAAACGTCGGCAGCACTTCTCCCTATAGATGCTGTCTAGCCTGTGCCACCAGCATTTTGTGTGTGTTGTTTGAATTTCCAGCATCTGCAAATTCCCTCGTGTTTGTTCTTCTTAAGGATAAAGTACTTCAAACTCAAGGAAAATCTGGCGATGCTGGAAATCCAAGCAGCGCACATGAAATGCTGCAGGAACTCAGCAAGCCAGGCAGCATCTGTGGAAAAGAGTGAACAGTTGATGTTTCAGGCCGAGACCCTTCACCAGGACTGTTCTTTAGTTAGAAC
Organism: Hypanus sabinus; assembly: GCF_030144855.1. Lineage (NCBI taxonomy): Eukaryota > Metazoa > Chordata > Chondrichthyes > Myliobatiformes > Dasyatidae > Hypanus > Hypanus sabinus. The sequence continues at coordinate 40,714,069 of NC_082731.1, read as the reverse complement.
ATATGAGGAGTGATTGATAAGTTCGTGGCCTAAGGTAGAAGGAGTCAATTTTAGAAAATCTAGCACATTTACTTTTCAACATCGTCCCCTCCTACATTTACACACTTAGACCAGCGGTCGTGGAGCATATGGATCCCTTCACTGTAGAAGTCGGCGTGTTGGACCTCCAGAAGTGGTCCGCAGTGGGGGGGGGGGGGGGAGGAGAGGGGGTGATTGATAAGTTTGTGGCCTAAGGTAGAAGAAGATGAGTTATAAACTTCAAACTTTCTGCATTGTAACTCAAACAGTTGAACTGCATGTGCGTGTAACGAGAGCTGTATAACTCATCTCCTTCTACCTAGGGCCATGAACTTGTCAATCACCCCTGCTGTGGACTCTTTCTGGAGGTCCAAGATCCGTATGCTCCACGACCACTGGACTAAGTGTGTAAATGTAGGAGGGGACGATGTTGAAAAATAAATGTGCTAGGTTTTCTAAAATTGACTCCTCCTACCTTAGGCCACGAACTTATCAATCACCCATCGTACTTTGGGCTAAAGAATATCTAAAAGGGTAAGTCTTTCAGTCTATGACTCAGTTGAACTTACAGCATCTCCACAAGAGTTGAGCAATATATATAATGTGTATATTAAAATAGTTAAATTAAATAAGTAGCACAATTAACAGATATAAAACATTCATGAGGTAGTGTTCATGGGTTCAATATCCATTCAAAATGACAGAGGGGGAGGAACTGTTCCTGAATTATTGAGTGTGCATTTATAGGCTCCTGTAGCTCCTCCCTGATGGCAGAAATGAGAAGAGCTGCCTCCTCCCCTTCAAAGCACCAATTTTATACACTTCAACCACTATGATTCATGGCTCAAGGTCAGAATCAAGTTTACTTTCACTGACGTCGTGAAATTAGTTGTTGTACGCCTGCAGTACAGTGCAATACTTACCCAACTGGGCAAAACTCTCGGACCCAGATACATAGCAAGGGTGCCTGAGGCTTTTGAACAGTACTGTATTTACCAATGTCGAGCAGAGAGCGAGTTTGAAAAATTGGCAGGAGCAAAGGGTATTGGGAATGATGAAGGTGGAGGGGTGTCAGATAGGTGATGGGGCAGGAGCAGGGGTTGCACAAGTTCAGACACCAGGCAAGGTCATTTGAATCCAAGCAATAGGTTTATTGGTCACTACAGAATGTCTCTCTGGTGCTTCCCACTCCCTCCCCTCCCCCTTTCCCTTTCTGCAATCATGATTCCCCCCTCCCTGCCCCCTTCCCACTCTCAGTCCACAGTAGAGACCCAGATCAGAATCAGGTTTATCATATCTCATGAAATTTGTTTTCTTTTTCTGGCAGAAGTACAATGCAATAATAAAATCACTGCAGTACTGTGCAATAGTCGGAGGTGCCCTAGATAAATCTGTATATATATATACATACATGTGTGCGTGTGTGTGTGTGTGTGTGTGTGTGTGTGTGTGTGTGTGTGTGTGCGCGCGCGCGCGCGTGTGTGTGTGTGTGTGTGTGCATGTTGGCACGTGGCTAAGTGGTTAAGGCGTTCGTCTAGTGATCTGAAGGTCGCTAGTTCACTCGGGCTGAGGCTGAGTGTGTGTCCTTGAGCAAGGCTTAACCACACATTGCTTTGCGACGACTCCGGTGCCAAGCTGTATGGGTCCGTGGTCTATCGAGACTAACAGAGGCCTACACATAGAGTGTGTGTGCCTAAGGCTTTTGCAAGTTCTGTAAAATACACTATAGCTTATAATAAGAAATATATTTAAAATTAAATAAGTAGAGCAAAAAGAGAGCTAAAATAGAGAGGGAAACAAAACAAAAGTGATGTAAAAAACACAAAGTGTCATGGTGAGGGCCGACAATGACTAAACCCAGGTACGGGGGAACAGCAGACTACCACAGAGAGATGGAAGCAAGAGGTTTATACATAGGAATACCAAAGGAAGATCAGTAGCACCACTGATCGACACGGCATGACAAATCATTCCAAATGCAAGGACACAACGATCAGCGGTAAACAAGAGTCCACATTAAATAATCGTAGAATGTGGAAAACCCGTGCCAGTCACTATTAACTTGACAAGATTAAACAGAAAGTGCAAGGGCTTAGCCGCTCTCGTTAAGACAACGACTAGTAAATACGGGTGCTTGAGAAACCTGTAAGTCCAGCGCCCTACGGTCATTGTGGAGCCACGCAGGGCTCAGGATGCAAAGCAGGAACCCAGGAATGAGTTAGAAGAGAAGGAGAAATGCAGAGAGTGAAATGGCAGTGATATGAACAAGGAAAAGAAACACGGAGAAGGGACAAGGGAGTGAGGGTAAGAAATTGACTGGTCTGTTAAGCAAAAGGAAGAATATTTACAAAACTGACGGAATGGTGACACAGTTGTGTAGCGATTAGCATGACAATATTACGGTACCAGTGACCCTGGGTCCATTGAACCCTATGAAATGTTGAAAGGCCATGATAAAGTGGGTGTTGAAAGGATGTTTCCTATGATGGGGGAGCCTAAGACCAGAGGGCACAGCCTCAGAATGGAGGGGTGTCCACTTAGAATGGAGATAGGAGGAACTTCTTTAGCCAGAGAGTGGTGAATCTGTGGAATCTGGTGCCACAGGTGGAGGCCAAGTCACTGGGTATATTTAAGGCAGAGGTTGGTAGATTCTTGATTGGTCAGGGCATGAAGGGATACAGGGAGAAGGCAGGAGATTGGGGCTGAGAGGGAAATTGGATCGGCCATGATGAAATGGTGGAGCAGACTTGATAGGCCAAATGGCCTAATTCTGCTCCTGTATCTTATAGTCTTAAGGTCTTATTCCACCAGTCTGTAAAGAGTCTGTCCATTCACCCTGTGACCACATAGATTTCTCCCATATTCCACAGACATACAGTTCAATTGGTCACATGGGTTAAAAATGGTTCAATTTAATAGCAGAAAATTTATGCAGTATACATCCTGAAATTCTTACTTATCACAGACATCCACAAAACAAAAAACCCCAAAGAATGAATGATCAGAACCCAAAGCTCCCCTCTCCCCTCCCATGTACAAGCATAATTGGCCAGCACAGTCCAGTTACGTCAGAATGGCCTGCAGCTCTAAATAAAATACATTTTTAAAAGGACAGATGTGAAAATCAGAAGAAATGGTTGACAAGAAGGAGGCAAGAAGCAATTGACCCCAGAGATACTGATCTTCAGAATCAAAATGACTTCATTGCCTGCCTGTGAAACATTCCATAATTGATTGTGGTTGGTTTGGCGACAAGCACAAAACACAGGACAAAAAAGTACCATAACAGACAGCGCAATAGCAACTGATAATTTACCAGGCAATAGTACAAACAGTCATGGGCAATGAACATTTAGCAGAACAGTCACATGCTGGAACGTTAATAATCAAAATTAAATAAACGTGAACATATGAACAGACTGAATAATGCTCAACAACAGAGCAAGGAAGTCTAGAAAGACCATTTAACGGATGTTGTGCGGGAATTACACCTGAGTGAGTTTTGTTGAGAAGCAGGATAACTACAGGAAACAAGCTTCAGAGGTGACGTTGAGGCCTGGTGGTGATGGACTCATAGCGTCTCCCTGATGGCAGTTTGGTGCATACGTGACTGACAGGGTGAGTGAAGCCAGTCAGCAGCAGGAGGTTTCATCTTCCTGAGGAAACAGATGTCAAGCATGAGGTTTCGAGACAACGCAGCTGTTCAGTGTCTCTCTAAGGTTACTGGGTTCAGTACGACATGAATCCCTTTCATATTATCGGGGTCCCTCTCTCAGCCATGCACAACACACACCAACACTTTGCCATATTAAATTGCCATATATAATTGCCATATTAAATTGCCATATATAATATGCCATAGCATCATGGCCAAACAAAGATATCGGAAAAAAAATTCAATGAAAATTTACAGGGATGAGGCATTGATTGAGGTTGTTTAATTACTAGGTTGGGAGTTCCCACTGGGATGAGATGATAGAGGTTGAACAGCAGGTACTGTGAAGTGTAAAGACTAGCATAAACTGGTCAGGTAGAATAGTTTCTACGTTGTGAATTCAGTGCAGAAATCCTGGCTCTGAAGAGGGAATGGACAAATTTCAAGAGGCCAGCATTTGTCCATAACTCTCCAGTCTCGTCCAATGCCAATGCCTCCTCTTCATTACCAAAGCTACGCACACTTAGATTAATTTAACTGCTAGAGTACAAGACATTGTCTGATCTCCAAATCATTGGACCATAAGCAAAGTTGGAATTTGGAGATAAAATGGAGAAAACAATGGAATCAGTACCTTGCCCCACTGGTAACTGGAGATCAGGGTGGAAGATTGGTGGAGTGGCGCAGGTAATGTGTGCAATAAGATGGGTTATGAATGTGGAATAGTATTTGCAATGGCTGTGGCAGGGATAGACCAAGAGACCATAAGACATAGGAGTATTAGGACGTTCAGCCCATCGAGTCTGTTCTGTCATTCTACCCAGGCTGATTTATTATCCCTCTCAAACCCATTCTCCTGGCCTCTCCCTGTAACCTTTGATGCCCTGCTGAATCAAAAACCTATTAGCTTCCGGCTTAAATATACTCAATGACTTGGCTCCCACAGCCATCCATTGCAATGAATTCCACAGTTTTACCATCATCAGCAAAATAGATTTCTCTTCATCTTTGTTCTAAATGGAAATCCTTCAATTATGAGTCTGTGCCCTCTGGTTATAGACTCACCCTCTAAGGGAAACATCCTCTCCACATTCACTCTATCTAAGACTTGCAAAGGTGTCAATGAGACCCCTCCTCATTCTTTTAAATTCCAGCGAGTACAGAGTCATCAGGTGAACCTCCTCTGAACTCTCTCCAGTGCAAGCACATCTTTTCTCAGATAAGAGGCCCAAGCTTGGTCACTGTGCTCCGTGGGGTCTGACTCATATTTTATAAAGACTCAGAAACACATCCTTGCTGTTATATTCTAGTCCTTTCAAAATGAATGCTAACATTGGTTTCCTTCCTTGCCACTGACTCAGCCTGCAAGTTAACCTTTAGGGAATCTTGCACCAAGATCCTATGATTTCTGAATTTTCACCCCATTTAAAAAAGTGTATGCCTTTATTCCTTCTGCCAAAGTGCATGACCATACACTGCCCTTCACTTCTTTCCCATTCTCTCAATCTGCCTAAGTCCCTGCTTCCTCAACACTATCTGCCCCTCTATGTAACTTTGTATTATCTGCAAACTTGGCCACAAAGCCATTAATTCTATCACCAAAATCATTGACATATAATGTGAAAAGAAGCGGCCCCAACTCAGAAGCAAGAGGAACAACATTATTCACAGGCAACCAGTCAAACTCGGCCCCCTTTATTTCACCTCTTTGCTTAGAGCAGGGGTTCCCAATCATTCTTAAGTCAGCGACCCCTGCCATTAACTGAGGAGTCCGTGGACCCTCTGGTGGGTATCCCTGGCTGAGGGTAATAGGAAATAGGTTCTGGATGTGGAGAATGATGGGTAATGGATGCAGAGAATGATGGCTAATGGATGTGGAGATGGACAGGTTATACATGCAGAGAATAGGTACTGGATTTTAACTGTTCATGGTTTTTCATATTTTGTCTTATCGTAAAAGGAAGCCATTTGACCGATGAATTCTCGGCTGGTGCTCAGAGAATTCCCACCAGTTAAACTTTCCTGTAATCTCTTCTTTCCCAGTGCCACAATTGTAATCTATTCACTATAGACTAGTATTGTGCATAGTGGATTAAATCAGGCATGTTCTGATATCCATATGAGGAGCAAGAGGGTTACCAGGGGAAAAGTGGTAATAAAGGAACATGTTAATTTTCCTTAAAAAAGTAATAAATGTAAGACATGTGATGTTCTGAATTGAAATACCAAATGAATTACATAGTACTGAATGCAAAACTTAAACTAGATTTATAACAAGGAAATATATACAGTATATGATTATAATGTAATCAATGAGCAGGGGATGAGGGCAAGGGCCCCTAGGAATATTTTTTATCTGTATTTATCAAGGAGTCCCTGCAAAGTAGCGAGTGTAAGGAGGGGTTTGTTGATAGTCTGGAGGACATCTATATTGTGCAGAAAACATTGTTAAATGTCATGGAATATGGCAGGGTTGATAGATTCCCAGGGCTGGATGAGATAGTGTGGTGCTTAGCACAAAGACTTTTCAGCACCTGTGATCACTAATTGAGGTTCAAACCCCGCCGCTGTCTGTAAGACGATTTGATGTTCTTTCCATAACCCCACGGGTTTCCTGCCGGTGCTCTGGTTTCCTCCCACATTCCAAAGATGTGCGGGTTTGGGTTGGGGATCTGTGGCATGCTATGTTGGTGGCAGATGTATGATGACATTTGTGGGCTGCCCCCAGCACGGTCATTGGTGTAAAATAACGTAATGGTGTAAAATTTCACAGTGTGTTTCACTATTTCAATGTTTATGTGACCAATAAAACTAATTTTTTACATCTTTATCCTTTGATCTTTCAATCTATCCCATAATGTTTTGGGGAAGCAAGGGAGGAGGTAGCTGTGGTCCTGGACAAAGGTCTTTACATCTTGGTTAACTAAATGTAGTGGTGGAAATAAGTGAAGGATAGCTGGCGTTGTTTTGTTATTTAAGAGGGAAGTAGAGACAAGCCAGGTAACCACAGGCCGATGAGCTTTATGTCAGAGGTAGAGAAATTACTGGGAAATATTCTAAAGGAATGGATTCATAACATTTGTAAAAGGAAGCATTGATTGAGGATAGTCTGCATGCTCTTGTGGGAGGGAAACCTCACCAATTTGAATTCAATCTTTTTTGAGGAACTAACCCTCCACCTTTCCACTATTCCCATTTCCCTTTCTCACCTTCCCTCCTTACCTGCCCTTCAGCTCCTCTGTTGCTCCTCCCCTTTTCCTTTCTTCACCTACCACCTTGTACTTCCTCTCCACCCCTCCCCATCTTCTTGCTGTGACTCCTCATCTTTTTCCTTCTTGCCCCTGATGAAGGGTCTTGGCCTGAAATGTCAGCTGTTTAAGCAGAATGCAAAACTGGTTTGGTGACAGATTGTTTATTCTTATTCAAAGTTCAAAGTTTAGTTCAAAGAAAATGTAATCATCAAGGTACGTATATGTCACCATATACAACACTTACATTTGTTTTTTTGTGGGCATACTCAATAAATAATAACCATAACAGAATCAATGAACGACTGCTCAAATTGGGCATACCTCCAAAGTGCAGAAGACAACAAACTGATCAAATACAAAAAGAAGGAATAATAATCACAAATAAATAAGCAATAAATATCAAGACCAAGATGAAGAGTCTTTGAAAGTGAATCCATTGGTTGTGAGAATATTTCAAAGATGGGGCGCAACATTGAGTGAAGTTATCCCCTTTTATTCAAGATCCTGATGGTTGAGGGGTAGTAACTGTTCTTGAACCTGGTGGACTGAGTCCTGAGGCCCTCGTACCATCTATCTGATGGCAGCAGCGAGAAAAGAGCATGGCCTGGGTGGAGAGGATCTTTGATGATGGATGCTGCTTTTCTATCATCTTTGATCATGATCTTTTCTATGGCAATGTTTCATGTAGATGTGCTCAGTAGAGGGGAGGTACTGGGTGATGTACTGGGCCAAATCCACTACTTTATGTAGGATCTTCTGCTCAAAAGGCACTCGTGTTCCCAGACCAGGCCATAATGCAGCCAGTTTCTCGATATCATGCTGAACCTCCGCAGATTCCTGAGAAAGTAGCGGTGTTGTTGTGCTTCCTTCACAATAATATTTATATGATGGGTGCAGGACAGGTCCTCTGAGATAGAGACACCCAGGAATTTAAATTTATTGACCCTCTCCACTTCTGATGAAAACTGGCTCATGGACCTCTGGATTCCCTCTCTAGAGATCTACAATCAGTTCCTTGGTCTTATTGACATTGAGTGAAAGGTCGTTGTTATTAAACCACTCAGGCAAGTCTTCAATCTTGCTTCTGTATGCTGATTCATCACCACCTTTGATATGGCCTACAATAGTGGTGTCATCAGCAAACTTGTGTATGATGTTGGAGCTGTATTTTCCCACAGAGCCATAGGTGTTAAGTGAGTAGAGCAGGGGGCTAAGTGCACATTCCTGCAGTGCGCCTGTGCTGATGGAGATTGTGAAGGAGATGTTTTTGCCAACCCAAATAGACTGGGGTCCTACAAGTGAGGAAATCCAGGATCCAATTGCACAAGGGGGTATTGAAGCCCAGGTCTTGGAGTTTACTGATTAGTCTTGAGGGGATGATGGTGTTAAATGCTGAGCTGGAATCGATAAAGAGCACCCTGATGTATGCAGCTTTTCTGTCCAGATGTTCCAGGGTTGTATGAAGAGCCAATGAGATAGCAAAATGATTGTTACTCTGGATCTCATACAGCATAAAAAACACAATACACTTAAAATACACAATAAAAGCACAATATAAATGCGCTTCCTTCAAACAAAGGGGGTAGCCATGGGCACTCGCACCATGCCTGCCTGTTTGTCAGCTACATGGAACAGTCTATGTTGTAAGCCTACACTGGTGACTGTCCCGCACTTTTCCTACGCTACATCAACGACGGCATTGGTGCTGCTTCCTGCACCCGTACTGAACTCATCAATTTCATCCACTTTGCCTCCACTCTGCCCTCAGGTTCAGCTGATCCATTTCTGGCACTTCCCTTCCACTTCCTGATCTCCAGAGATATCTTATCCAACGATGTCTATTATAAACCAAGGGACTCTCACAGCTGCCTGGACTATACCTTGTCCCACCCTGCTGCTTGTAAAAACACCACCCCCTTCGCCTCGGCCGAACCTGCTCTCCAGACGAGGCTTTTCATTCTGGAATGAAGGAAATGTTCTCCTTTTTCAAAGTAAGCGGTTTCCCTTCCTCCTCCATCAACGCTGCCCTCAACCACATCTCTTTCATTCCACACTTACCCCATCCTCCCACCACCTACCAGGGTTACGGTTCCTTGTGTCCTCACCTACTACCCCACCAGCCTCCAGGTCCAGCACATAATTCTCCAAAACTTCCACCACGTCCAACTGGATTCCGCCACCGAACGCCTATTTCCCTCCCCTCCCCCTTTCTGCTTTCCTCAGGGATCACTCTCCACGCGACTCCCTTGTCCATTTGTCCCTCCCCACTGACCTCAATCTTGGCATTTATCCTTTGCAAGTGGAACAAGTGCTACACCTCCTCCCCCACTACCATTCAAGGCCCAAAACAGTCCTTCCGGATGAGGCGACACTTCACCTGGGATCACATACTGTGTTTGGTGCTCCTGTGTATCCCCGAGACCCAACATAGATTAGGAGACTGCTTCACTGAGCATCTACGCTCCGTCCGCCAGAACAATTGGGATCTCCCAGTGGCGACCCACTTTGAATTCCACTTCCCTTTCCTATTCGGAGATGTCCATCCATGGCCTCCTCCACTGTCGGGATGAGGCCACACTTAGGTTGGAGGAACAACACCTTATATTCCCTTTGGGTAGCCTCCAACCTGATGGCATCAACATCGATTTCTCAAACCTCCAGTAATGCCTCCCCCACTCCATCTTCACCATTTCTCATTTCCTTATCCCTCTCTGATGGTATCTCCTTGCCCACCTATCACCTTCTTCTTGTGCTCCTCCACCCCACTCCCTCTTTCTTTCTTCCATGGCCTTCTATCCCTTTCACCAATCAACTTCCTAGCTCTTTGCTTCATCCTTCCCCTTCCAAGTTTCGGCTATCGCCTGCTGTTTCTCTCTCCCCTCCCCCCCCCCCACTCTTCAAATCTACTCCTCAGCAATTTTTCTCCAATCCTACCGAAGGGCTTCGGCCCGAGACATCAACTGTGCTCTATTTCCCCATGGCTGCTGTCTGGCCTGCTAAGTTCCTTTGGCACTTAGTGTGCGTTGCTCAGATATCCAGCATCTGCAGATTTTTTCTTGTCTCTTATGTGGTTTCCTGGAACCGTTTTTATAGCTCCCCTCTGAACATCAGCACATCCTTTCTGAGGTAGATCAGGGACCCAAAACTGCTCACAATACCCCAAGCGAGGCCTCGCCAGTGCCTTTTACTCCTCCGCGTTACACCCCCAGTCAGAACATCTGGAATTAAATGCCTTTACTGCTGTAATCGGTCTCCCTTCATCTCACCGATCACAAATGTTCCCTTCATTCTTTCTGCACATCCTACTTCTCACCACAAACTACTAGTGATACCTGCCCCTGTCCTGATAGCAGATCAGAATTTACAACCTAGACTCTGCATTTCTCTTCACAGCTATTGCCCAACTTGCTGACTACTTCCTGTTTTTATTCAAAGCTCAAGATTATTTATTATCATTTCTGGTACACAAGTGCAAAAGACAATAAGACTCCTGATAAAGTGAGGTGAGGTGATCATCTGAAATCGATAACAATCATCGTCTTTGAGATTTCCAACAAACGCATCTTTTTTTTTTGCATTTCTCTTCATTTTCCCTGTGCGGTACTTGCTCCTTGTTGCAAAGTGACTTATGGCCAAGTTTGCAGACGTGCAAAGAGAGGTGGAGGGGCAGAGAGTGTTGAAGATACAGAGAGACTACAGAAGGAATTAGACAGATTTGAATGAGCAAAGAAGTGGCAGATGGAACCCAGAGTGTATGTCCATGCACTTTAGTTGAAGGAATTAAAGGGTAGATTATTTTCTGTACAGAGAGAAGTTTCAAAAATCTGAGGTACAAAGGGACTTGGGAGTCCTCTTACAGTATTCCCTATAGATTAATTTGCCGGTAAAGTCGGTGGTGAGGAAGGCAAATGCAATGTTAGCATTCATTTCGAGAGGACTAGAATATAAAAGGAATGATGTCATGCTACAAATTTATAAGATGCTGATGAGGCCTCACTTGAAGCAGTTTTTGGCCCCTGGTTGAAGAAAATACATGCTTACATTGGAGAGGTTGCAAAGGAGGTTCCCAAAATTGATTCTGGGATTGAAAGGGTGATTAGATGAGGCCTGTATTCACTGGAATTCAGAAGAATGAGGGAGAGCCCTCTTTGAGAACTATCGAATGCTGAAAGGCCTCGATAGAGTGAATGTGGAGAGGATATTTCTTATGGTGGGAGAGTCTGACCAGAGGACACAGCCTGAGGATAGAAGGACGTGCATTTAGAACAGAGATGAGGGGGAATTTCTCTAGCCAGTGAGTTGTGAATTTGAGGAATTTGTTGCCACAGGTGATAGGCCAAATCACTGGGTATATCTAAGGCAGAGGTTGATAGATTCCGGGGCGCCTTGGGAATGGCTGTCTCATGCAGCACAGCTCACAATTAAATATTCCCATTTCAACTGGATACGCTGAGAATCACAACTTCTTCAAAGGTTTGTGCAGTTCATAAAGATGCCTTAATGCGATTGAATAAACTATCACTAAAACGGACAGAAACAATGCCGATTGTGGCCATTCTTCTCGCCAGATTCCTCATAGGAAATGTGGCTGCAGGACAGGGATACGGGTGTGTTTAAGAAAATGGGATTTTAGGCTCCCGATACCAACTATCTTGGTGGCAAACGTACAGACTCTAGTAAATGGAACTGGAGATCTCAGATCTGAGGTGCTGTATCAGAGAGAGGTTAGGACCACGTTTCACAGAATCCTGGTTAACCCCTTCCGTACCAGACACAGTGATTCAGATTGATGGGTTTACTATACACCATCAGGATAGATCGAAAGCAAAGGAAGAGGTGTATACCTCTTGGTGCACAAATATATCAGTGTTGTCCCAATTCTCCTCACCAGACCTGGAATATCTCTCAATTAAGTGCCGTCCATTTTACCTGTGGGAGGAGATTTCTGCGATCACCTTGGTAGCGGTATTCATTCCACATCAAGCCAGTGTCAAACAGGCTCTAGATGATCTGAGCAATGAAACATCACACCCTGATACCTTACAGGCCAGCTTGAAAAAGTCACTAAATAATTACCATCTGCAAATCACTTGTAGTACCAGTGGAAACAACACACTGGATCACTGTCACACAACCATCAAGAATGCCTACCGTGCTATTCCACACCCTCACTTCGGGAAGTCTGATCTCCTGGCTGTACTTCTACTCCCTGAGCACAGGCAGAGACTGAAGACTGCAGCACCGGTAGTGAGGACCGAGAAGGTTTGGACAAGGGAAGCACAGGAGCGCCTACAGGACTGCTCTGAATTGGTGGACTGGACTGTATTCAGGGGCTCATCTTCGAATCTGGATGAGTATGCTGCAGTTGGTACCGACTTCATTAAAACCCATGTGGCTGAGTGCGAAAACTTGCTGTACATTCCCAAACTGAGGGCTAGGACTGTGGCATTAAAGTCTGGTGACCCAGGTCTGTACAAGAAAACCAGGTATGGAGAGCTATTTCAAGAGCAAAGAGACAGTTCCAAGTGAGGTTGGAGGCAACATTGGATGCACGCCAGCTCTGGCAGGGTTTGCAAGACATTACATCCTACATAGCAAAACCCAACAGTATGAATGGTAGCGATGCTTCACTACCAGATGAACTCAATACCTTCCATACCAGCTTTGAGATTATAACTACAGCTGTGAAGATCCCTGCTGCACCTGATGACCCTGTGAACTCTGTCTCAGAGGCCAATGTTAGGCTGTCCTGAAAGAGGGTGAACCCTCACAGGGTGGTAGGCCCAGATGCAGTGCCTGGCTTGGCTCTGAAAACTCGTACCGACTGACGAGAGTATTCAAGGACATTTTCAATCTCTGACTGCTACAGTTGGAAGTTCCCACTTGCTTCAAATAGGCAATAACTATACCAGTGCCTAGGAAGAATAAAGTGAGCTGCCTTAATGACCGTTGCCCAGCAGCACTCACATCTACAGTGATGAAATGCTTTGAGAGGTTGGTCATGGCTAGAATGAACTCCTGCCTCAGCAAGGACCTGGATCCACTGCAATTTGCCTATCGGCACTATAGTTCCACGGCAAGCACAATCACAATGTCCCTTCACATGGCCTTAGATCACCTGGACATTACAACCACATATGTCAACTATAGCTATAGTTAGCTTAGCTAACTATAGCTTAGCGTTTAACACCTTCGCTCCCACAGTCCTAGAACATAGAACAGTACAGCACATTACAGGCCCTTCAGCCCACAATGACCCTCAAACCCTGCCTCACATATAACCCCCCAACCTTAAATTCCTCCATATACTTGTCTAGTAGTCTCTTAAACTTTACTATTGTGTCTGCCTCCACCACTGACTCAGGCAGTGTATTCCACACACCATCCACTCTCTGAGTGAAAAACCTTCCTCTAATATCCCCCTTGAACTTCCCTCCCCCCACTTCTTAAAGCCACGTCCCTCTTGTACTGAGCAGTGGTGCCCTGGGGAAGAGGCACTGGCTGTCCACTCTGTCTATTCCTCTCAATGTCTTGTACACCTCTATCATGTCTCCTCTCATCCTCCTCCTCTCCAAAGAGTAAAGCCCTAGCTCCCTTAATCTCTGATCATAATCCATACTCTCTGAACCAGGCAGCATCCTGGTAAATCTTCTGTGTACCCTTTCCAATGCTTCCACATCCTTCCTATAGTGAGGCAACCAGAACTGGACACAGTACTCCGTGTCCTAACTAGAGTTTTATAGAGCTGCATCATTACATCACGTCTCTTAAACTCTATCCCTCGACTTATGAAAGCTAACACCCCATAAGCTTTCTTAACTACCCTATCTACCTGTGAGGCAACTTTCAGGGATCTGTGGACATGTACCCCCAAATCCCTCTGCTCCTCCACACTACCAAGTATCCTGCCATTTTTAATCTATTTAATATACAATGTAATTGACTTACTTTTTTATTTTTTCTTTCTAGATTATCATTGTACTGCTGCTGCTAAGAAAACAAATGTCATGACACATCCCAGTAATATCAAACCTGATTCTGATCTGATAGACTCGTGATTAGTCAGAACATGAAGGGATATGGGGCAAATGCCAGAGACTGAGGTTAAGAAGGAAAATGGATCAGCTATGATGAAATGGCGGAGCAGTTCAATAGGTCAAAAGGCCTAATCCTGCTCCTATATTTTATGGTCTTATGCTCTTATTCCTTTCTTGGCCTCATGTTCCTGGTAGTGTGACTGTGTATGTCTGCTAGTCCCATGAGTTACTACATGAATTTAAATCAGCTTACTTTAGTAGCTTGTCCCACCAAACAACTTCATATTCCCACGTTATAAATCTGGTTTAAATTTTGTGTTCAGTAAAGTGCAAATGTTTTTTGGTATTTCCATTTAGAAAATGGCATGTCTTACATTTATTACAATCCCCAGTTTTTAATTTGTTTTTCCTCGAGTTGATGCCCTGATAAAACAGCAAGAAAAGCACAACCAGGTTAGCTGCAGAGTCAGCTCCCCCCTGCATTGTCTGTTCCCCAGGGCACAGATCAGCGTGGGTTGCATTCTGAGCAAGAATCTAAAGTTCAAAGTACATTTACCATCAAAGTACCTACAGCAAAGATGTAAATAAGGTTGAAAGAGTATGGAGAAAATTTATAAGGATGTTGCCAGGTTTGGAGGACCTTAATTATAAGATTGAATAGGTTAGTATTTTATTCCTTTGAACGTAGAAGATAGAGAGGAGGTTTGAAAGAGGTATACAAAGTTATGAGGGGTATACATAGGGTATACATGTGTTGGCGCGTGGCCAAGTGGTTAAGGCATTGGTCTAGTGACCTGACGGTCGCTAGTTCAAGCCTCAGCTGAGGCAACATGTTGTGTCCTTGAGCAAGGCATTTACCCACACATGGCTCTGCGACGACACTGGTGCCAAGCTGTATCACCTTGCCTTTCCCTTGGACAACATCGGTGGCATGGAGAGGGGAGACTTGCAGCATAGGCAACTGCTGGTCTCCCATACAACCCTGCCCAGGCCTGTACCCCTGGAAACTTTCCAAGGTGCAAATCCCTGGTCTCTTGAGACTAACAGATGCCTAAAAACAAAGGGTAAATATAATAAGGTTTTTTTTTTCTCCACTGAGGAAGACTGTGCTATCTTTTGCTTTGACCCAATGTGCTGATGATATCTAATTGGACAGGATCATTTTGCAAACTGACACTGATTCTTTGGTCAGTCTTGAATGTGTTCATGCAGCCTCTTCCAGGAGACGGAGATACAATTACAACTGAATGCAAGGCAGAAGAGGTAGTGCCTGTCATTAATACTACCTCCATTTCAGTTGAAAGACAAAGTTAGACCATAAGGCATAATATAGTGTCCCTGATATAGATGTCACTGTACCTAATAAAGTGGCCACTATGTGTATGTCCATAGCCTTCTGCTGCTGTAGCCCATCCACTTCAAGGTTCCACATGTTGTGTGTTCAGGGACTATCTACTGTGCACCAGTGTTGTTATTGGAGTTACTGTCACCTTCCTGGGGACTTGTGGAAACTGTGTGGTGATTTCTTTTGAACTGTGTGGTGATTTCTTTTGAACTTATAGTCCTTTAACATCTTTGGACTATTTTTACTGTGCCCACGGTCTGTTTTTTTATCAATTATGCTATTGCTTGCACTGTTGTAACTATATGTTGTAACTATGTGGTTTTGTGCAGGTCTTGCAGCTTTAGTTTTTGGTCTTGTTTTGTCTGGTGGCTTTGGAGCTCCTTTCCGGGAAACGCTCTAAGACGGTAGCACAATATTAATACTCAGAAGCCTCTCTGGACTCTGGATCGGGGATTGCCAAACGTTACGTGGATTTTCTGGTGTAGTCTGTTTTGTCGTGTGCTCTTGTGATATCATTCTGGGGGAACGTTGTCTCATTTTTTACTGCATTGCATTTGTGGTTTCTAAATGACAATAAACTGAATCTGAATCTGAATCTGAACTTGAACTAGTCTGGTCATTCTCTTCCAACCTCCCTCACTAACAAGGAAATTTTGCCCACAGAACTGCCACTCACTGGATATATTTTTTGTTTGTTTCTCACCGTTCTCTGTTTTTGTTTGTTACCGTTCTCTGTAAAACCTAGAGACTGCTGTGCATGAAAATCCCAGACAATCGGCAGTTTCCAAATGCCTTAGCAGCAGCTTCCAGATTCTCTCATTAATACAGAGTTTCACTCACATTAGTTGGATGTTTGTTTTGTTTCTCACACCATTCCTTATAAATTCTAGAGACTACTGTGCATGAAAATCCCAAAAGATTGGCAGTTTCCAGAAAATCAAACCAGCCCATCTGGCTCCAACCAACATTCCACGGTCAAAGTCACTTAGATCACATTTATTCCCCATACTGATCTGAACAACAATTGAACCTCTTTGCCTCGTCTGCATGTTCTCGTGCTCTGCCACATGATTGGCTGATTAGATATTTGAATCAACAAGCTGGCGTACAGGGGTACCTAATAAAGAGGCCCCTGAGTGTACCTTGCAGCCAACACACACGAGTGGAACAAAATATTCTTTCAATGGAAGTGATTATCACTTGTCAAATCTCAGTGAGAAGGTTAAACCAGAGATCCAAATTCATCAGCTTATTCAGGGTTTTTTGAATTTTGGAAAGAAGTATTGCTCTCAATCAAACAAGCATGGGTTCCATTTTCAAATGCATTTCTTACACTGAGGTTTAAGTTTCACGTTTAACTGCAAATGTGGAGGAACTGAGCAGGTCAGGCAGCATCTGTGGAGAGGAATAAAGAGAATCATAATCAAGTTTAATATCATCAGCATACATTCTTAAGGTTGTCATAGCTGGAGGTGAGGTGGTGATAAGCTCCCACTACCTATAAAGTGCTCCAAATGTCGTGCATCTCTAACTGCCTCTGACAACTAAGTCCAACTCTTGGTCTTCATGTGTAACTTAGCTACTAGGCCCAGTGGAACTGTTTCTACTGACAAGAGGAGGGGCAAAGGTGAACCACTGGCGCCTCAAAACCAGTGGCTTCAGGCTGTTGGGGCTCGTCAGCCTTGGACAGGAGCCCGCCTAGCAGAAGGAAAACTCTGATTTTAAACCTCCGCTGCCTTGCGGCCATACCCACCCATGGGAAAGGCTTCAGGGGCAAACCCCGAGGAAGAAATTCGGTGCCAGGGTCCCTGACGCAGTTTGATGTTGTTTACAACTTCACTCTGGCAACCTGTGCAACATCGCTGGTGCCAAGCTGTATTGGCCCTTGCCTTTCCCTTGGACCACATCAGTGACGTGGAGAGGGGTAACACACTGCATGAGTAACAGCCAGTTCTTCAAATCTTCCCATCCAGGCTTGCGTCCTGGAGAGGGCACAGACCACCAGGGGCACAAACCCATGATATCCTGGGGTCGACAGTTGCCTACTATGTCATGAAACTTGCTGTTGTACAATGCAATGCATAACAAGAGAGAAAAACTGTAAATTACAATAAGCATAGATATTACATAGTTAAATTAAATACTAGTTCAAAAAATACAATAAAATTAGTATTGTTCATGGATTCAATGTCCATTCAGAAATCAGATGGCAGAGGGGAAGAAGCTGTTCCTGAATTGTTCAGTGTATGCCTTCAGGCTCCCGTATCTCCTCCTGGATGGTGGCAATGAGAACAAGGCATGACCTAGGTGATGGGACATCACTCCTTGAAGTTGCCCTGGATACTATGCAGTCGATATTTCAGGCTGAGACCCTCCATCAGGACTGGAAAGAGAGGAAGAAGAAGTCAGTATACCAAAGTAGGGGGAGTCCAAGCTAGCAGGTGATAGGTGAGACCAGGTGAGGGGGAAGGAGGGTAGGTGGCAGGAGAAAGAATGAAGTGAGAAGCTGGCAGGGGATGGGTGGGTGAGGTAAAGGGCTGAAGAAGGTGGAATCTTCTAGGCGACGAGAGTGGGCTCTGGGAGAATGGGAAAGAGGAGGAAAGCCATAGGGGGGTGAAGAGCAGGGAAGCCAGAGTGGGGAATGGCGTTAAAGTTCGCAGAAGTTACAGCAATCAATGTTTGAGCTATCAGGTTGGAAGCTTTTAAGACGGAAAATAAGGTGTTAATCTTCAAGCCTGAGAATGGTCTCATTGTGCCATTTAGAGGAGGCCGCGTCAGAATGGGAAATAGAATGAAAGTGGGTAGCCTCTTGTGGCAAATGGAGTGAAGGTACTCAATGAAGAGCCCCCTCACTCTACATTGGGTCTCACCAAAGTAGAGGAGGCTGCACTGGGAAGACCATGTTTGATGCTTCAGTAATTACTGCTAGGACAAACTATGCTAGCTTCATACATTCCAAATCATGATATTTTAGGTTTCCAAATTCAACCATCAGATCTTCCTCATTGAGCACGCATCTTCATTGGAATAAATTGAACTTGCTCTGGAATTCACCACAACACCTCATACTCCTCATGCACCTCAAAGGCTGAGTCGGCGGCCAGGAAGGCCAATGCAATGTTAGCATCCATTTCGAGAGAACTAATTGTATTGACTTTCTTCCTTACATCCTTCACATACGTGAGGAATAAAAATATTTACATTACGTCTCCATCTAAATGTGCAATGTGTAATCTATAGTAGTTTAAAATAAGTAGTATATACAACACTATTACATAGAAATACAATTGTGTCACCAGTCTGATGGCCTGGTGGAAGAAGCTGTCCCAGAGCCTGTTGGTCCTGGCTTTTATGCTGCGGTACCATTTCCCGGATGGTAGCAGCTGGAACAGTTTGTGGTTGGAGTGATTCGGGTCCCCAATGATCCTTTTTATAAGAGTCCTGAGTAGTGGATTGTCCGCACCACTCTCTGCAGAGTCCTGCAATTGAGGGGAGAACAGTTCCCATACCAGGCAGTGATGCAGCCAGTCAGGATGCTCTCAATCGTGCCCTTATAGATAGTTCTTAGGATTTGGGGGCTCATACCAAACTTCCTCAATGGCCTGAGGTGAAACAGGCGCTGATGTGTTCACCACACAGCCGGTACGTACAGACCACGTGAGATCCTCGGTGATGTGTATGCTGAGGAACTTAAAGCTGTTCACCCTCTCAACCCCAGATCCATTGACGTCAACAGGGGTTAGCCATTCCTCCTGTAGTCCACAACCAGCTCCTTTGTTCTTGAAACACTGTGCCAAGGTGATGACTTTTTCATTGTAGGCTAACTCATTATTATTTGAGAGTAGTCCAACCAGTGTAGTGTCGTCAGCAAATTTAACTAGCAGGTCGGAGCTGTGGGTGGCAACACAGTCATGAGTATACAGAGAGTAAAGGAGGGGGCTTAGGACATAGGCCTGAGGGACAAGAAATAAAACCAGGGATGTAATGTTGAGGTTTTATAAGGCATTGGTCAGACCACAATTGGAGTATATTGAGCAATTTGGGCTCCTTATTTTTAAAAAGGTGTGCTGTTATAGGAGAGGGTTCAGAGGATCATGATAATATTCCTGGGAATAACAGAGTTGTTCTCACTGGAGTTGAGAATAATGAGGAGGCATCTCATTGAAACCTCTCAAATATTGAAAGGTTAGATAGAGTGGATGGGGAAGGGTTGTTTCCTATAACGGGTGAGTCTTGGACTAGAGGATACTATCTTAGAATATAGCAGGGTCTCCCAACTTAGGTTCCAAGGAGCCCTTGCTTAGTGATATTGGATCTGTGGCATAAAAATGTTGGGACCCCTGAGGAATAGAGGGATGATCACTTAGAACAGTGATGAGGAGGTGTTAAATCTGCAGAATTCATCACAACGTATTGTTGTGGAGTCCAATCATTGGGTATAATTAAAGCAGAGGTTGATAGTTTCAGGGCACCAATGTTTATTGGTAGAAGGCGAGAGAATGGGGCAGAGGTTGAAAGGCTGCTGATTAAAAAGGGTATCAAAGGAGGGGTAATAAATAAGCCATGATGGAATGATGGAGCAGTCTCGATGGTCTCATTGTCCAATTCTGCTCCTATGAAATGATCTGTGATCTGCTAGAAAAGGGGTTAAGCAATTCCCAATCTCTAAACTACTACAGACTGTCCTAATAGATGGAAAGGGTTGTAATCCATCTCTGATATTCTAAACCTCTCTCTTGCCAATTTGTTCTCTGATCTGCACACTTTTATTATGGACAACAATAAAAGCACGATAGCGCAGCGGTTATCATAATGCTATTGTGATATTGTGTTGGCGCTTGGCCTAGTGGATAAGGTACCAGACTAGTAATCTGAAGGTCACTGGTTTAAGCCTCAGCTGAGGTAGCGTGTTTGTGTCCTTGAGCAAGGCACTTAACCACACATTGCTCTGCGACGACACCGGTGCCAAGCTGCATGGGTCCTAGTGCCCTTCCCTTGGACAACATCGGTGGCGTGGAGAGGGGAAGGCTTGCAGCTTGGGAAGCTGCCGGTCTTCCATACAACCCTGCCCAGGCCTGCGCCCTGGAAAAGCCTTCCAAGGCGCAAGTCCATGGTCTCACGAGGCTAACGGATGCCTATTTATTACCGCATCAGCAACCCTGGATCAATTCCCACCCCTGCCTGTGAAGAGTCCGTAAGTTCTCCCTGTAACTGTGTGGGTTTCCTCTAAGTGCTGTGGTTTCCTCCCACATTCCAAAGATGCACAGATTAGTTAATTGGTCGCATGGATGTGACTGGGCAGTGCAGCCTTGTTGCACTGGTAGAGCCTGCTGCTGCGCTGTATCACTTAAAAAAATTTAAAAAGCAAGTGAACGGCAATACAATCATCAATTATTAGTCAATGGCCAAGTGCCAGCTCGTTAGAACAATTTCTGAAATGCACTAATCCTTCACAAGATTTAGATCTGTTTGAAATTTGTAAGAATAATTTATCAAACGTATTTGGAAAAGACTGGCTAAACACAAGAATGGTAACAATTGCTATTCCTTCAAGACTTTAAGTTTCTGATGTGCAGCCAAACATGAAATCGTTTAAGTGAAGTCAGCAGGCAACAATTATAAGCAGGATCTTTGCCCCAATTTTCCCTTAATCAATTAACAAACTTGAAGTGGTCTGTATCCAAAGCCAACAGATGTCTAACGGATAAGCCATAAAATGTGAACAAAAACCTTCCAGAAGGCCCGGAGCAGTCGACAAAATGCCATAAGACATATGAACAGAAGTAGGCCATTCGGCCCATTGAATCTGCTCTGCCATTTCGTGGCAATGATTCAACCTATTTACCACCCTCTGGCAAATGAAATTCATCCTCATCTCTGTTCTAAAGGGACATCTGTTCTGAGCTTGTGGTCTCAGGTCCTAGATGTATCTACATAGGAAACATCCTCTCCGCATCCTTTCTATCAAGGCCTTTCAATATTCGATGGGTTTTTCCCTAATTTTTTAAATCTCTTTCGGACGGAATGACAGCATAGCGGTTAGCACAACGCTTTACAGTACCAGTGACCTGGGTTCAATTCCCGCCACTGCCTGTAAGGAGTTTCTACGCAATCCCTGTGACCACGTGGGTTTCCTCCAGGTGCTCTGGTTTCCTCCCACAGTCCAAAGACATGCCAGCTGGTAGTTTAATTGGTCATTGTAAATCATCTCATGCTTCAGCTAGGGTTAATTTGCGGGATTGCCAAACAGATCAAAGTGCCAGAGAGGCCTATTCCACACTGTTAACGCAATAAAAAAATAAATAAACAAGTTCTAATAAGTACAGGAACAGAGCTCCTCATAAGATAATCCTTTCATTCCTAGGATCTTGAACCAGAGGAGATAACTTCACTTCTCCCATCACCGAAATGTTCTCACAACCTATGGACTTTTCATCTCATTCAAAGGCTCTTCCTCTCATGTTCTCAATATTTACTGCTAATTTATTTTATTATCCTTTTTGGGATTTGTACAGTTTGTTGTCTTTTACGTACTGATTGAACACCCAAGTTGGTGCACTGATTCTATCATGGCTACTCTATTTATGGATTTTCTCTGATTGCCTGCAAGAAAATGAATCTCAGGGTTATACATGATGATATATATTCACTTTGATAATAATTTTCTTTTGAACTTTGAACTTTGAATGAAGCTAACCCCTTCTGCCTACATAATGCCTATATCCTTCCATTTTCCTCATGTTCATTTGCCTATCCAAACATCTCTTAACAGTCTCTAATGTATCTGCCTCTACCACATCCCAGGTAGCACATTCCAGGCATCCGCCACTCTTTGTGTAAATAAAACTTGCCCCTCATATCTCCTTTAAACTTACCCCATCTCACCTTAAATGCCTACCTTCTATTGTCTGAAACTTCAACCCTGGCAAAAAGATGCTCTCTGTCTGCTCTGTCTGTGCCTCTCATAATCTTATAAACCTCATAGCACATGCCCTCGAATCCAGACCGCATCCTGGTAAACCTCTTCTGCACGGTCACCAAAACCTCAACATCCCTCCTATAATGGGGCCACCAGAACTGTATACAATAATGCAGATGTGGCCTATTTAGAGTTTTGTAGAACTGCAACATAACTTTCTGACGTTGGAGCTCAATGCCTTGACTAATAAAGGCAGGCATGCCATATGTCTTCTTAACCAATGTATGATCCTATGTAGTCACTTTCAGGAAGGTCTGGACTTGGGCCCCAAGATACAAAGATTATGCAAATCCTTTGTGGCACTTACATGCAGCATTTCAGAAATATGAGAGAGGTGTGGCATGTGCACACAGGGAGCTGGCGATGAAATGGTGGGGGCTACAGATCAGAGCAGAGCCTATTATTTCCAAATCTGGTAACCAAGTCTAGATATGTGCTCGAGGAGAAGGAAGGGAAGGAATAAGATGGGGTAATGATGTATGGTATGGGTGGTGGGGTGGAGCTACGTCTCTACCAAAGGAGGTGTAAGGTGCTCCTTCCCTCCGCTAGCCTGCAGGTCACCCTTGGGCAAGGGTGCCCAGGGGCAAGCACCTGCATATCTCTCTGATCAGGGTCACGTGAAACCATGGGAGCAGGTGATGGATAGTCCATAAGACTGTAAGACCACAAGACATAGCAGCAGAATTAGGTCATCCGGTCCATCAAGTCTGTTCAAGGCTGATCCCAGATCCCACTCAACCCTATACACCTGCCTTCTCGCCATATCCTTTGATGCCCTGACCAATCAGGAAACTATCAACTTCCACCTTAAATATACCCATGGACTTGGCCTCCACAGCTGTCTGTGGCAGAGCATTCACTACTTTCTGGCTAAAGATATTCTTACCTCTGTTCTAAAGGGTCGCCCCTCAATTTTGAAGCTGTGCGCTCTAGTTCTGGATACCCCCACCATAGGAAACACCCTCTCCACATCCATCCTATCTAGTCCTTCCAACATTTGGTAGGTTTCTGTGAGATCCCCACGCATTCTTCTAAATTCCAGTGAGTACAGGCCCAAAGCTGCCAACTGTTCCTCATATGCTCACCATTCATTCCCAGAAATACTTCATAACAGGACATGGTCTTATGAGCAACTGGTGCATATCACAGGTCCTGGTCATGTGACCACTGACGCTGCCAGGCAGACAATCTCTGAAGGGCATTGATAATTGTGGGGGTCACCCATCTTGTAAAGACACTGCCCAGAAGAAGGCAATGGCAAACCACTTCTGTAGAAAAATTGGCTAAGAACAATCATGGTAATGGAAAGACCATGATCGCCCACATCATATGACATAGCATATAATAAGCAAACAAATGGAAAATAGTTATATTTAGGTGCAAAGCACACTTGGTTATTCCACCTACAGTTTCAGTAAATGTATTCTCTTTCCATAAAGAAACGTATTCCAAACAATTCGGAAGGTGTTTACCTCAAGTGGTTGATGGATGTTTGGGTAGTTCTCCAATCTTGGCAATTTACGGAGACATCATCAGCGTGTTGTTGATTGTGGGGTGTCCTGCGAGTGCCTGGCCTTTATACACTTAACGATCTGCTGATTTTTCATCATTTCACAAACTCATTTGCGACATGGGGAGGGAACCTCATCACTGATTGGCTGTGTAGCCAGCTTTGTGTGTTGTGATCCAAGGATTTGGCCCGTGCCAGCTTATAAACAGGTTGAGATCGGCGTGCTTGCTTACAGAGCTGTTTCAGGAGCACTGCCAACCCGCGATGAGATTTCCTCCCCGCGTCACAGCTGAGCTTCCAATCAGACCGCTGAGAAGTCTATATGAATGCTGAGCATTCAGAGGAGTCACCACAATCAACAGCACGCTGGCAATATCTCCATGCATAGCAATGAGACGTTTGCAAATAAATCGTCAGGATTGGAGAACAACTCAACCCCACCAGAAGCTTAAACATTCATGGCTTGAGCAATGTGTGTGAATTCCAATAGAGACAGACAGTGTTGTTGCAAAATGGTTATGAGAGAATTATTCTGTTACAAATTATGAAACAGGCTTTGATGCAGCCAAATTGAACTGATTCATCTCCTTTCACGGCCCATGTTGCAGATTTGTTTCCTCCAAACAACCTCCTATCCACCAATTATAGTCACTTTTATATTGGTTTTCTCAGGGCTTATGTTGCCTTATTAAAAATTCTGCCTTTGCCTGCTCAGTTGTACCTATTATTTAACATATTTTAATACCATAATTTTGAGTCACTTCTTTCCATTACAGTTCTACACTCTATTAGGTAGATCTGTACATCTCCTCGTTCATGCAAATATCTAATCAGCCAATCACGTGGCAGCAACTCAGTGTATTAAAGCATGCTGACATGGTCAAGAGGTTCAGTTGTTGTTCAGGCCAAACCTCAGGATAGGGAAGGAATGTGATCTAAGTGACTTTGACTGTGGAATGATTGTTGGTGCCAGATTGATTGTGGAATGATTGTTGGTTTGAGTATCTCAGAAACTGCTGATCTCCTGGGGGTGGGGTTCACGTTTAGCAGGCTCTGGAATTTACAGAGGATGGTGCGAGAAACAAAAACATGCAGCGAGTGACAGTTCTGTGGACAAAAACACCTTGTTGATGAGAGAGGTTAGAGGAGAATGGCCAGGCTGGTTCGAGCTGACAGGAAGGTGACAGGAACTCAAATACCCACACGTTACCAATGTGGTGTGCCAAACAGCAGCTTTGAATACAGAACACTGGATCCCACTCCGGTATCTCATAAAGTGGCCACTGAATGTATTTCCACAGTTAAACATATTACCTTAATTTCACTTTTCTGGTGGGGAGGGCGGTAGTGGGGATATGCTCCCAGGACCTATTAAATGCTCCCAATAGCGTGCATCTGAATAATCCTTTGACAACCAAGTCCAGCTCTTGGCCTTCATGTGTGGCTTAGCTACTAAGCTTGGTGGAACCATTTCTGCTGACAGGAGAGGGGGCAAAGGTGGGTTACTGGCGCCCTAAAACCAGTTACTTCAGGAAAATGGGGCTCTCTAGCCATGGTTGGCAGCTCACCTTAGAAACGTAGAAAACCTACAACACAATACAGGCCCTATGGCCCACAATGCTGTGCTGAACATGTACTTACTTTAAAAATTACCTAGAGTTACACATAGCCCCTACTTCCATGCACCTTCAAACTGTGCTTCCAGGTGTAAGCCATTTCAGCCCTGGGGAAAAGGCTTCTGACTATCCACATGAACAATGCCTCTCATACACCTCTATCGGGTCACCTCTCATCCTCCGTCACTTCAAGGAGAAAGGGCCGAGTTCACTCAACCTATTCTCATAAGGTATGCTCCCTGATCCAGGCAACATCTTTGTAAATCTCCTCTGCACCCTTTCAACAGTTTCCACATCCACAACAGAAATGAACTCAGTACTCCAAGTGGGGTCTGACCTTAGCCCTATATAGCTGCAACATTACCTCTTAGCTCTTGAACTCAATTCCATGCTTGATGAAGGCCAATGCACCGTATGCCTCCTTAACCACAGAGTCAACCAGCGTAGCAGCTTTGAGCGTCCTATGGACTCAGACCCCAAGATTCCTTGACCCCAAGGGTCTTACCATGAATACTATATCCTGCCATCATATTTGACCTACCAAAATGTACCACCTCACACTTACCTGGGTTGAATTCCTTCTGCCACTTCTCAGCCCAGTTTTGCATCCTATTGATGTCCCGCTGTAACCTCTGACAGCCCTCCACACTATCCACAACACCCCCAACCTTTGTGTCATCAGCAGATTTGCTAACCCATCCCTCCACTTCCTCATCCAGGTCATTTATAAACATCACGAAGAGAAGGGGTCCCAGAACAGATCCCTGAGGCAGTCCACTGGTGACTGACCTCCATGCAGAATATGACCCATCTGGATCCACTTAGCAATGTCCCCTTGGATCCCATGCCTCCTTACTTTCTCAATAGGCCTTGCACAGGGTACCTTATCAAATGCCTTGTTGAAATCCATATACACTACATCTACTGCTCTATCTTCATCAACGTGTTTAGTCACATCCTCAAAAAATTCAGTCAGGCTCGTAAGGCATGACCTGCCTTTGACAAAGCTATGCTGACTATTCCTAATCATATATTGCCTCTCCAAATGTTCACAAATCCTGCTTCTCAGGATCTTCTCCATCAACTTACCATCTTGGAGAAGGAAAACTCTGATCTCAACCTCCACTGCATTGAAGCTATGCCCACTCATGGGGAGGGCTTTGGGAGTAAACCCCAAGAAAAAATGCCAGAGCTGGAGTCCCTAAAGCAGTCCTACATTGAGTTCAATGCTGAATGGTAACTAAATGCAGCTGATGCCAAACTGTATTGAGTCTCTGTCGTTCCATTGGATTCATCAGATGCGTGGAGAGGGGGAGACTGCTACATGGGCAGCAGCTGGTTCTCCATGTTGTACTGCCCAGGCTTGCATATTGACTCACCTGTCACGTAGACAGCTGGGACGCAATGTCCTTGGTCGACCCCGACCAACGGCGGGCCTCTACTGCTCGGCCAGATGGACCATTGTGGTTCTTTAACATCATCTCCTTAACACACTCTAGGAAGACGAGGCCTGTCTGACCCAATTTTACGTGACATTTTTATATGCTCAAGATGCAAGGTCTATTCACAGTGTATCTATAATGCTTCCTGCAAATTACATCTAGTTTTCACACCTCATTCCCACGCGCCAGACACCCAAAATGATCAGCATTGTCTGGTTTGCAATCAAATCCACTCTGCAGCACCAGGAATCCATTCAGAGCTGCATTTTAAATTCAATCTACAATCCATGTTCAGGTCTGAAAATAGTATCTGCTATATATACTATAACCCTAGAATACACCCTAACAGCACAAAAAAACTCTGCTTCTAACATTTTCAATGCTATGCGACTTAATTATTACAATATAGTACAGAAAAACAATATTTGTTTTTCTTTAGTCAGCTTACATTGGCTAGTTGGAACGAGTTGTGAGTCACCATGTTATTTTTATGGAGGTTATTTCAGTATTTCCATGTGTCTTGAGTGGAAATGATCCAACAACCAAATTGTTTTCTGAATTACTTCCCAATAAAGGACTGGAGAGGGAGGAATCTGACAGGAGAGGAGAGTGAAGCATGCAGAACGGGAAGGAGGAGGGGACTCGGGAGAGGTGAGACGCAGATGAGACGAGCTAAGAGGACCTCTCCAGCGTTTCACCATTCCCACCCACCTGGTTTCACCTGTTCCCCTTCCCTTCCCCCAACTTTTTACTCTGGCATCTTCCCCCTTCTTTTCCAGTCCTGAAGAAGGGTCACAGCCCAAAACTTCGACTGTTTATTCATTTCCATAGATGCTGCCTGACTTGCTGAGTTCCTCCAGCATTTTGTGCGTGTTGCTGACAGATTTCAAGCATCTGCAGAATCTTTCAATGTTTCTGCTTAATGTGTTTGTTTCTTGTGAATGGTGCTATGCACCTGCAATGCTTCTGCAAGCAAGCCAGTGCAAACAAGTATTTGTGCATGTGCCAATAAACTTGACATTGGCTTTGACTCCACAAGTCTTCATACTTTCAGGTTGAACAATGCAAAACCCTGTTCCAAAGGAATCAGGGTAATTTTCATCGGCATGTTTAATTTCAGCTATATTCCATCATTGTTAAAGCAGGACACCAAGTGATCTAACTGCTCTCTCATCATTGGACATAAACTGGATAACAAGCTCGGTTCTGGTCCATTACAGATTTACAAATTCGGTTGCAGTCGACTGAAGATCTCAACAGTCTGAAGGGTCTGTATATACGTATATACTTATTTAGCTTGGTTGCATTTTTACTAATATTCTGTATGTTCTTTTATTTTGTATATTCAAGTACTAGGCCTCAAGCCGCAGAGTTGCCTGCTGTGGGGGGCAGAATCGGGGTCAGTGCGCTCCACTGGGGTAGTGTGGCACAGCATCCAGGCTGGGGTCGGTGCTGCCCTGCCACCCTTCACCCTCCACCTCCAGCAGCATCTCTACTTTCTGCGAAGGCTGAGGAAAGTCCATCTCTCAACCCCTCCCCCACCCCACCATCCTCACTACATTCTACAGAGGATGCATCGAGATCATCCTGAGCAGCTGCAATACTGCCTGGTTCAAAAATTGCACCATCTCAGATCACAAAACCCTGCAGTGGAAAGTGAGGTCAGCTGAGAAGATCATCGGGGTCTCTCTTCCCACCATTACAGACATTTACACAACAAACTGCATCCGCAAAGCAAACAGCTTTATGAAGGACCCCACGCACCCCTCATACAAACTCTTCTCCCTCCTGCCGTCTGGGAAAAGGCATCGAAGCATTCGGGCTCTCACAACCAGACTATGTAACAGTTTCTTCCTCCAAGCCATCAGACTCCTCAATACCCGAAGCCTGGACTGACACCTTACTGCCCTATTGTCTTGTTTATTATTTATTGTAATGCCTGCACTGTTTTGTGCAGTCCTGGGTAGGTCTGTAGTCTAGCGTAGTTTTTTTTCTGTGTTGTTTTTACGTAGTTCAGTGTAGTTTCGTACTGTTTCATATAGCACCATGGTCCTGAAAAACATTGTCTTGGTTTTACTGTGTACTGTACCAGCAGTTATGGTCGAAGTGACAATAAAAAGTGACTTGACTTGAGTACACTTGTTGGGTGACAGACACTATTGCAGTTAACTGTGCTTTGATGGCGCAAGTTTTGAGACTGTTATTGCTTGACAGTGATACCGTGTGTGCTTTGTGCTGTGTGTGACTGTTGGTACTGTGCTTTGCTTCTTGACTCCAGAGTTGATCTGGTTTGTTTGACTGCATTCATGAGCGCTCATGTATAGTTGAAATGACAATCAAACTTGAATTAAAATGTTGATTTGATTTGCAACCAGATCTGAATCTCAAAGAGCTGCAAAGCTTTCAGAGGTGTCCTGAGATTCGAAAGTGGTGTCTTTCTCTTTGCAAGTAAACTAAAAGATCTGACCACAAATGAACGAAGCTTTGAACACAAAGACTGGCGAGGAACACAAATAACACATGAACATACAGATCCATTACAGCCTTCTGGTCTTGACAGAGTTTCCTTTTTCACCCATACTTCCCCTGTGGTTAGATTCGAGATGCTTGCACAAATTGGTTCCAAATTCATGCTGAAATTGCAGAGTGTTGGAAACGGTGGCTAGGAGGTTAAGCTTCTGAGAAGATAACTGTGTTGGTGGATGTTTTGGAACTCTCTGTGGGGAGACGAGATACTTGGAAGATGTGTCATTAAGGGTGGTTGGACGCTGGGGAGATGTTGGAATGGTAGAGTTACACAAACTGATCCAGAACAAGTGTGATGTGGATACAAAGTCAATCCTGTGCATAGACCTCTGTCTTCCACCAACCACCGCACCAACCCATTAAAGAGAGATGACTTGACGGAGCTGTATTTTTTTTATGAAAATAAACTTCATTCAAAATTTTAAAAATGAGAAAATAAGCCTTTTCATTCTTTACATTCATAGTCAATACTTTCAATTCCTCCACACAAGGTGTACAAGTTTAGAAGAGGAATTTCTTTAATTTCTGAATGGACACTACCCCGTTGTCTGAACCTGGGTGGCACATGGGGCTTCAGGACTCTACCCCAATAAAGCTTTATTTCTATTTTTGCACTACTTATTTAATTTAACATATATATATATATACACATACACATGCACATACATATATATATACACACATATATACACATACACATGCACATACATATATATATATACATAATGAGGTGAACAATAGAGTGGATTACAATTAAAAATATATATTTTTTAATTGTAATCCACTCTATCATTCACCTCATTATGTGTTGTGTCATATGAGGTGGGCGATCATGGTCCTTCCATGTCCATGATTGCTTTTGGCAAACTCTTCTGCTGAAGTGATTTGCCATTACCTTCCTCTGGGCAGTGTCTTTACAAGATGGGTGACCCCAGCCATTATCAATACTCTTCAGAGATTGTTTTATTTAACATTATTTCTGCCACAGAGACAACAAATTTCATGACCTTTGCTGGTGATATTAAACCTGTTTCTGATTCTGATAGAGTTCGGGTGGCAGGCTGGGTATATGTTTCCAACAAAGGAGGTGTAAAGTGCTCCCTTCCTCCGCTAGCCTGCAGGTCACCCTTGGGTAAGGTGTAGCACCTGCTTAGCCCCCTGATCAGGGACACATGAAACCATGAGAGCAAATGGTCAATGGTCATATAAGGATGGTGCATATCACACATTCTGTTTATATAACCACTGACGCCAGATAGACAATCTTTGGCCTATTGTAGTACACTTAAATCTTATCCTTAATAATGCACTCCAACATCTTTCCATTCATTGGCCTATAACGTCCTTTCTTTTGCCCTCCTCGCTTCTTAAGGAGTGGTGTGCCATTTGCGATCTTCCAGCCCTCTGGGACCATGCCAGATTAAGTGATTCTTGAAAGATCATGACCAATGCATCTATAAGGATTATAGGATTTAGTCCATCTGGTCCAAGTGACTTATCGACTTTAAGATCTGTGAGTGTGCCTAGCACTTTTTCTTTTGTAATGGCAATTGGACTTACTCCTGCTCCTTGGCCTCTGGCACACAGTGAAGACTGATGCAAAGCACCCATTAGTTCATCCCCCATTACTACCTCACCAGCATCATTTTCCAGTGGTCCTATATTACCTATCACCTCCTTTTACTCTTTATATAACTGAAAAGACTTTTAGTATCCTGCTTTATATTATTAGCTAGTTTGACCTCATATTTAATCTTTTCCCTGCTTATCACTTTTTCAGTTGCCTTTTGTTGGATTTTTAAAAGCTTTCCGATCATCTGACTGACCTGTTGAAGCACAGTAAGATAGTGAAGTTAAAAAAAAGTGCAGTGAGACGCTTGATTTATATATTTTTTTAAAATCACAGCACCTGCTTCTTCGAGAAGGGAGCAAGTCAGTCAAATTTAAAAGTGTAGAAAATGGAAGAATTAATGGATTCATTATCAGTGAGTAGTGGGTGATAATAATCACGAATGTAATAAAAGCAGAAATGGCTATGTCAGAAAGATAAGTATGTTCGATCGCACCAGAGATAACTGTATAGTGTATGCTAAACAAATTGAACAGTATTTTAAAGAAATGAAATAGCCGATGAGAAACAAGTGCCAGTTTTGCTGAGAACATTGGTGGAAAGGAATACAGTTAGCTTAGAACTGTGACTGCTCCGATAAAACCAGCCAGAATTAGCTTTGCTGATATCATGAAAGTAATGCAAGACAATTTAGAACCAAAACTTTTTTTTTAGAACAAAAAATTTTTTTTGTATTTTTTTATTGAAGTTCATCATGAAGCAAACATTTCCATAAGATGTATTTCAGACATTATACATATATATCATATAATCATATATGTCACAAATCTCCACATAGTATTTATCTGAGGTATACACTTAAAGAAAAGAGTGGAGAGAAAAAACAAGCAAAAGGAAAAAAAACTATGTACAAGTAGGGAGTGGAAAAAATACTATTGTTCATTGCAGGATGCTTTAGGTTTCTTAAGCAGAATGAAAAGGAAGCAGAGTTCATTTCAGCTTACGTTGCTGAACTGAAGAGATTGTTTGAGCATTACCAGTTCAGTGATGGGCTTAATGGCATCCTGAGAGATCATTTAGTTTGTGGAATCTCAGAAGAAAGCACTCAAAAACAGCTTCTAACTGAAGCACAGCTTACATTTAAAAGAGCAGTTGAAACAGCAAACAGATGCAACTGAGTTGCAGTCAGGAGCGAAAGTCGGGGTGGACAAATTGCAGTGTCTGAACAGAAACCAGCCTGCCTGAACAAGTTGCATTACCGTTGTATCACATACACCAGACCAATGCAGGTTTAAAAGCAAAACTTGCATTAAATGCACTAAGTAGGACCACACAAACGGCATGGCAGGCAGACAAAAATAAATGGATCGCACAGAAAAGATAAAAAGATATAAAGTCAAGCTGCAATTTCAAAAAGAACACTAATCTGCATATTGTTGAAGAAAAATCTGATAATGAAGAGAATGATGCAGGGCTGGGTACCCTTGAGATTTATAATATGAAAACTAATGAGAAATGTGGTTTACACCACAAGTGAGTGACAAATTAATTAAAATGGAATTGAAACCTGGTCCACGTGCTTCAGTCATTCCACAAAATGAGTTTGAACAGCATTTCAAAGATACCTACAGATATCCAAATAAGAATTTATACCGGAGGAAATTTAACTCTTGTGAGGATGACATTTGTAACTGTGAAATGCGACAATCAAAAAGCCACATTGGGCTTGTATATGGTAAGAACAGGAGGGCCAGCTTTGTGGGGCCATGATTGGCTGAGACAACTGAAACTTGATTGGAGATCCATCCACCATTTACATGCCACATTACCGTTCAATAGAAAATACTGAAGGAAAATTAAGAAAAGTAAGAGATGCCGCCGCATTGTTCAGGGATGGCAATTGAAAACTCAAACGTATCAATGGTAAACCAGTGTTAAATGAAAACATCACACCAAGCCCTTCCTGTTCCTTGTACCATCCATGTTAAAGTTGCCAGTGAGCTGGATCGCATGGAGGCTGAAAGAATTCTTTCCAAGGTTGAATGGTGCCCATGGGCAACACCAGTGGTTGCGGCAGCCAAGAAGAATGGATCTGTCAGGATCTGTGGTGATTTGAAGGTCACCATCATCAACCCAGTACTGGATGTAGATTAATGTCCTCTGCCCAGGATAGAGGATATCTTTGCAAACCTCTCAGCAAAGTAGATGAAGCTGAGGTCTACCTGCAGATAAAAATGGAAGAAGCTTCTCACCATAGACACTCACTCGCTAGAATAGGTTTATTTTTGGAGTAGTGTCTGCACCTGCACACTACCTGAAAGCTATGGACCAGGCGCTGTAAGGCTGTCCAGGCACTCAGTGTTACCTGGGTGACATCTTTGTTACCAGCAAGGATGACAAGAGATATACCATAAACCTCAAGACAGTGTTAAGAAGATTGCAAGATTATGTGCTCAGAGCACAACCCAACAAGTGAATTATTTCAATGAAGCATCACTTACTGTGGTCACGCCAGTGACGCACAGGATTTTACACAAGTGTGCTGACATCATTCAAGCAGCAGTGGATGTCCAAAGGTCAAAGGACATGTCAAATAGTGGTCCATTTTAGAATTTGTCGATTACTATAACAGGCTCCTGCCAAACCCGACAACTGTGCCCCACCCCTTGAACTCATTACTAGCCATTAGGGAATAAGGTAATGGATGGAGTAGAGTGAGGCGGGTTTCCCAAACGTGAAGGAGATGGTGACGTCAGACACTGCAGTCACACGTTATGATCCACAACATCCGGTGAAGCTTGCCTGTGGCACCTCACATTATGGTAGAGGTGCAGTCATGTCACATGCTACGTGTGATGGAAGTGAATGCCCCATTACCCTTTGCATCATGCTCCCTTACCGCTGCAGAGAAAAATTATGTGCAGTTATCAGAGGGCGTGAGTCTGGTTTAGCACATAAAATGCTTCAGCCAGTACCTGCTTGGGAGATATTTGCCCTCGTTACTGATCACCAACCACTAATGTCCATTTTCAATCCACGGAAGGGTGTTCCCTTAACAACAGTAGCATGAATGCAGAGACGGGCTCTGTTTCTTCCAGGACACAATTACAAGATCGAATCCCTAAAATA
The DNA here is from genome assembly GCF_030144855.1 of Hypanus sabinus. Taxonomy (NCBI): domain Eukaryota; kingdom Metazoa; phylum Chordata; class Chondrichthyes; order Myliobatiformes; family Dasyatidae; genus Hypanus; species Hypanus sabinus. The sequence continues at coordinate 40,679,991 of NC_082731.1, read as the reverse complement.
ATGTTCGAAAGAAGACTCTCCTCTTGACATATTCCTCCTAATGCAGTTTGTAAGACTCCCTATTATGGCAAAGACGATCCAAAGGGAAAACAGAGAGCACCTCACACCATCGCAGGTCGACATGGCAACCCAAAATGGCTGCAGCAAAAAATTCCAGTTCCTCCATTTTACCAGTGCTGGGGTTAACATCCCCCCGTTATGTCCCCCCTCACAGTCCTCAGCAGCCCTGTGTCCACCGTGGAGAACTTCAGGTTCCTGGGAACCACCATCTCTCAGGATCTGAAGTGGGAGCAGAACATCAGCTCCATCCTGAAGAAGGCCCAGCAGCGGATGTACTTCCTGCGGCTCTTGAGGAAATATGGTCTGCCTCAGGAATTGCTGCTGCAGTTCTATACTGCAGTCATTGAGTCTGTCCTGTGCACCTCCATCACTGTGTGGTTTGGAGCCGCCACCAAGCAGGATAGAACCAGACTACAGCGCACAGTGAGGACTGCCGAGCGCATCATTGGAGCCTCCCTGCCCTCTATTGTGGACCTGTACTCTTCCAGGTTGAAGAAAAGGGCGGGGAACATCATAAAGGACTCCTTCCATCCTGCGCACGGACTGTTTGAACTGCTTCCGTCTGGTAGGCGCTTCAGATCCCTCCAGACTAAGACTAATAGACACTGGAGAAGTTTTTTCCCTGCTGCGGTCACTTTGCTGAACAGTTAACTGCCGGTTAACTGTCGGCGAACTATTACTTGGATTGCTCTACTTGTATGTATAATCTATACTTTCATTTATATTTATCATTATTATTGTTATGAGCAGAGAGACAACATCTGCCGGAAGTAAATTCCTTGTATGTGCTCAGGTACTTGGCGATTAAAGTCTGATTCTGATTCTGATTCTGATTCTGATGGGGTTTGCCTTATGTGGAGATTTAGAACTGTTGTACCATCCAAGCTGAAAACTGAAGCGTCTGGGGAGCCACATGCTGGTCACTTAAGTGTTGGCTTGAAGCTTTGTCTGGCGGCCTGGAATAGATCAGCAGACCGAGCAGCTTGCCGTCCACTGTTCAGGATGACAACACGTCCAGAAAAAAAAGCGTCCAGAACATCCACAACTATCTCCTGCAGGCCCAGGGTCAGCTCCTACAACCACCACTGAGGAAGCTGAAATTGTTTCACAGCCACCAGTCTCACCTGCCAAGCAGTGTGACGTCCCTTGTCTGGAATGACGTCATCCCACAGGAGTAAAAAATGATCCACATGGATGTCTATATTGTAGTTTTATTATATAGTATACGATATACACTGAGTGGCTGGGTGGAGATACGTCTCTACCAAAGGAGATGTAAGGAGCCCCGTTCCTCTGCTAGCCTGCAGGTCACCCTTGGGCAAGGTGTAGCACCAAATTACCCTCCCCAATCAGGGTCATGTAAAGCCATGGGTGCAGGTGGTGGATGGTCGTATGAGCAGCCGGTGTAGACCACAAGTTCTGGTTTTGTGACCACTGATACCAGGCAGACAATCTCTGAGGAGTATTGTTAATGTCTGAGGGTCACCCCTCTTGTAAAGACACTGCCCAGAAGAAGGCATAATGGCAAAACATTTTGCCAAGAAGAATCACAGTCATGGAAAGACCAAGAACACCCACCATGTCTTAAGATATGGTACATAACGAATGAACTGTATGTGTGTGTGTATATATATAGATCGCATCTGTTAGTGTTGCAAGACAATGAATCTGTGCCTGGAAAGTCTTGCTTCAGTCTCTCCAGGGCGCAGGCCTGGGCAAGGTTGTACGGAAGACCGACAGTTGTCCAAGCAGCAAGTCTCCCCTCTCCAGGCCACCGATGTTGTCCAAGGGAAGGGCAAGGGCTGATACAGCTTGGCACCAGTGACATCGCAGGAGTTGCCAGAATGAGGATGAAGACAACGTTAGATTGCCTTAGGGACTCTAGCCCCAGATTTGTCCTCAGAGTTTACTCCCGAAGCCTTTCCCATGAGTGGGTATGGCCGTAAGGCAGCGGAGGTTTGAAATCAGAGTTTTCCCTCTCTTACATACAGTTGAGAAGCATTCTCTATTGTGTTGGAGTTTATGACTAGGCAGGCAGAGGTGTTGTGCATTTAATATTTCAGTATGTATAATAAACATATGTATATCTTTGTAAATATGTATATTTTTGATCAAATAATTCATTACAGGATGTATGTAAAAGTACGTGAATGGCACACGTCATCATGCCACCACAACACATGTGTGCACCTCACTCAAAGTAAAAATACAAGGTTTACATGCATCTCTCGAGTTCCCTTGTTCTTTTTTGATTATTTTTACGTTTTGTAGTTCTTTTGTAGCATGCACTCAATTATGTTTCTCAACCGCTCTTGTGGTTGTACGGTCTCTTTAGTGTCTGAACTCAATGATGATGATTAGTCTTTTGTGTGGTTTATGTAGGGTCATCTAATTCTGGCAACATGGCGTCGTGCTTAGACACAGTAGCCTGTCCAGGTGTGGCAAATACTTGTTTCATACATTTTTCTTATGATTACAAGACCCTGTTGGACATTGATAATACAAAATACTGTAAGTCCAGTTCCTCCAAATCAGTAGCAGAGGAGCGTGTAGCCTTGGACAGGGCCCTTGTACCGTGGCATTGCCTGTTATAGCCAGGGGAGGAGACAGTGTGAGAGAGTGCACTGGAATCCAATTTAGATCAAAGGCTGACCCCTGCAGGCTGGATCTCCCATCAATACTGCTCTCCAGTGCTCATTCTCCAGATAACAAACTGGACTGCCTTCATCTGCAGCAGACTCGGACTGAGATTAGGAACTGCTGCGTCCTTGTTCTTGTGGAAACATGGCTCCAGAACGTCTCATGCATCATCAATCTTCAGGGCGTGCCACTCAGAGACTTGACCTAATAATATTTTGTGACTGTACTGTGCTTTATTGTAACCATATGTACTGTGCAGTACCGTAGCAATACATGCCATGTGTGTCTATACCTACTGCGTTGTGCACCATGGCCCCAGAGGAACAATGTTTCATTTAGCTGCATGGTTTAATGATGCTATACTTCAAATTGAATTTGAACTTGATTCACTGGTGAATGGGGGCTTCTTTTGAGGAGAGAATCACCTGACTGGGTGTTAACTCCACAGCTGGGATGTGACTTTCCTGTGACAGTCTCCTCCACCAAGTAGCCAGGACTCAGGAAGAAAGATAAGAAGCAGGACGCATTATTTTCTCATTGTTTACTGCTCACTTTATTAAGGCAGAGCTGCCTGATGTAATTTAGCATGGAATCCTTTTAAGGAACAATTGGATACAGAGATTGTTTCTGGAGAAGAGCCAAAATATGCATATTTCCTTTGAAAGCTTGGCTCTGGGCTAATGTAGCAAGTCCAACGAGTCTCGAAAACAAATATTGGATGCTTTCACTTCAACCATAATTTCTAGTATGTCTCATCAATAGCGGGAAGAAGAAGGAAAGTGCCAGAAAAGATTTTCTTAGACTTCTGTGAACATGTGTTAAACAAATGTTCTGTTCCTGGACCTGGCATTAGGAAATCTCACTGTGTACCACCAAATATCGAAAGGCCTAGACTTGACGTGCAGAGGATGTTTCCTGTACTGAGGAGAGTCGAGGTCCAGATGGCACAGCCTCGGAATATAAGGATGTCCTTTTAGAACAGAGATGAGGAGGAATTTCTTTAGTCAGAGGTGGTGAATCTGTGGAACTGTGGAAGCCAAGTCATTGGGTATTTTTAAAGCAGAGATTGATAGGTTCTTGACGAGTATAGAAGGTCGTGGAGAGAAAGCAGGGCAATGGAAATGAGTGGGATAATAAATCAGCCATGATGGAATGGTGGCGTAGACTCGATGTCCTAAATCTGCTCCTTTGCTTTATGGTCATCTGGTTTTTATCATGTTAAAGGTGGTGATGAATCAGAATACAGGAGGGAGATTGAAAATTTGTCTGAGTGGTATAATAGCAACAACCTCTAACTCAATGTCAATAAGACCAAGGAACTGATTGTAGAATTCAGGAGAAAGAAACTGAAGGTCCATGAGCCAGTACTCAATAGGGGTCAATTACTTTAAATTCCTGGGTGTCCCCATTTCAGAGGACCTGTCCTGGACCCATCATATAAATATAATTGCAAAAAAAGCACGCCAGCACCTCTACTTCCTCAGGAGTCTGCAAAGATTCACCATGCCATCAAAAACCTTGGCAAACTTCTATAGATGTGCAGTGGAAAGTGTGCTGACTGGCTGCATAACGGCCTGGTATGGGAACACCAATGCCTTTGGGCAGAAAATCCTACAAAAGGTAGTGAATTCAGCCCAGTACATCGTGGGTAACACCCTCCCAACCATTGAGCACACCTACATGAAACATTGCTGTAAAAAAACAGCATCCATCATTAATGATCCTCACCACCCAGGCCATGCTCTTTTCTCACTGCTGCCATCAGGAAGAAGGTACAGGAGCCTCAGGACTCAATTACTACCCCTCAACCATCAGGTTCTTGAACAAAAAGTTGTAACTGATTAACTACACTCATTCTATTTCTGGTTTTCTCAGAACTGATGGTCTCACTTTAAGGACTTGTTATTTCATACTCTCATTATTTGTTACTATTTATTTTGTATTTGCACAGTTTGTTGTTCATTGATCCTGTTTACATTTATTTCCATCAATTTTCTAAGTATGCCCGCAGGAAAAAGAATCTCAGGACTGTATGTGGTGACATGCATGTACGCTGAGAATAAATTTTACTTTGAATTTTGAACATAAGTTATATGTTATTATTATAATGACAGTTAAGTGATTCTGTGGCCATGAGTTAGACTCCAAGATGGTTTATCACCAGTTCTAAAAAGCAACGGGGTCTGTCAGGACTTGCCTGCAGATTGGGAGATTGTTTGGGTTAATGGTAACTTAGCAAGGGCAAATAAAGAGATTTGAGATTTGAGCAGGAGCAGCCATTATTGAAGCAGACAGTGTTAGAGTGGTTGGACTTTGGCCCAACAGACTTCAGTGAGGACAGCTGCAGGCTAGAACTTAATCTTAAGAAGTTATAGGCACAACAAGTGTAGGCAGGATGGTAGTTCAGGCAGAAGGTGAAATTCTAGGGTACCAAACAGTCTCCCTGATGACTACAACAGCAGGGAGTATGCCAACCTTTTCCTGTCTGCAAAGGTCAAGATACTGCAGCTGCATGCTCCAGGAGGTTGAAGACATCATAGATGAGACTTTTACAGAGGTGGTCACACCCAGAGTGCAGGCTTCAGATAGAAGATTCATGACCAGCTGGAGAAGTGGTCGGTGCAAGGTTCTGCTGTAGCTATGTCCCTCAGCAGAAGCAAATATACCCCTTTGGACACAGCTGGGGGTGGGGAGTGACCTATCAGGGCCCATCAGCAGCAGCCAGACCAGAGGCACTGTGGCTGGTTCTGAGGCTCAACGGGGAAGGGTGCAATGAGGCAGAGCGACGGTGAGGGGAGACTCGATGGTTAGGCGGATGGGCAGCAAATTCTGTGCCCGCGAAAGAAAAGCCAAGATGGTGTGCTGTCTCCTAGGGGCTATGGTCCAAGATGCCCTTCCCTTGGACAACATCAGAGAGGGGAGACTTGCAGCTTGGGCAACTGCTCATCTTCCACAAAAAAAACTTGCCCAGGCTTGCGCCCTGGAAACTTTCCAAGGTGCAAATCCATGGTCTATCGGGACTAATGGAGGCCTACATCTACAGGCTTCAGGATGGCTCAGAGTGGCTGTCAAAGCTCCTCAAGATAGAGGGCGAGCAGTCAAAGTTTGTGGTGCACATTGATACCAGAGAGGGGGAAAAGGTCCTGCACAATGAGAGTAGGAAGTTAGGGAAGAGGCTGACCTCCAACATAATAATCTCTGGAT
>NC_082731.1:40649087-40669087 GCF_030144855.1 Hypanus sabinus | reverse complement strand
TGTGTTTCTCTGGATTTACAGCATCTGCAGAATCTCTTGTGTTTATACCACTTCCCTGACCCTTTTTTTGTTGCTTTTTATCACCATTGAATCATCTGAATCCTGGGCTGAAATGGTCAGTTCTGATCTTTTGTTTTCAGTCAAGGCTCTGTAAAGACTACCATACCATACGTCTACAGTACTGTGCAAAAGCCTTAAGCACATATATATAGCTAAGGTGCCTCAGACTTTGCACAATACTGTAGACATACTGCAACAAAAAACTAATTTCACAACGTATGTGAATGTTGATAAACCTGATTCTGATCTGGGTCCCTATTGTGGACTGAGAGTGGGAAGGGGGCAGGGAGAGGGGAATCATGGGTGGGGAAAAGGGGAAGGGAGAGGGGAGGGAGCAGGAAGCACCAGAGAGACATTCTGAAATCATCAAAACACCAATTGTTTGGAATCAAATGAACTTGCCTGGTGTCTTAGCGCTGACTGGGTCTTCACCTTCACCACCCGCCCTCCCTCCCACCACTGGCACTCCTTCTCTGCCACCTGTCCCACACCCCTCCCGTGGTGCTCCTTCCTCGCCAGTACCAACATCCTTTGCTCCTGGCAGACTTACAAACTTACTTTGTGCTCCAGATTGACAAATACAGCACTGTGAAAAGTCTTAGCCATCCTAGCAATATATATGTATATGCGTGGCTAAGGATTTTGCACAACACTGTATGCACTATTCTAGGACAAAAGTTCAAACTGTAATACTCTTTGCATTAAAATAAATACCCTTCAGCCCACCAGCCTCACTATGACTACTATTCCTTGCAGCATGACAGAATCTGACTTAATATCATTGGGAATTATTATAAAATTTGTTGTTTTTGCAGCAGCAGTACATTGCAATATAACCATGTAACCATATAACAATTACGGCATGGAAATAGGCCATATCGGCCCTTCTAGTCCATGCCAAATGTTTACTCTCACCTAGTCCCACCGACCTGCACTCAGCCCTTAACCCTCCATTCCTTTCCTGTCCATATACCTATCTGATTTTGTTTCAATGACAAAATCGAAACTGCCTCTACCACTTCTACTGGAAGCTTGTTCCACACAGCTATCACTCTCTGAGTAAAGGAGTTCCCCCTCATGTTACTCCTAAACTTTTGCCCCCTAACTCTCAACTCATGACCTCTTGTTTGAATCTCCCCTACTCTCAATGGAAAAAGCCTATCCACGTCAACTCTATCTATCCCCCTCATAATTTTAAATACCTCTATCAAGTCCCCCCTCAATCTTCTATGCTCCATAAAGACCTAACTTGTTCAACCTTTTTCTGTAACTTATATGTAATAATACAAACTGTAAATTACAGTTAACTGTAAATTATAGTTAACTAAATTAGTTGCACAAAAAAAGTAAGATAGTTTTACTTTTTACACACACGCACATATATATGTTCAGATACATGTTCAAGAATCTGATGAACATTGAATGCAAGAACACTATCTTACTTTTTTTGTGCAACTAACTTAGTTAACTATAATATATATACCGTAATTTACAGTTTTTATTATTACATATAAGTTACAGAGAAAGGATGAACAAGTTAGGTCTTTATTCTTTGGAGCGTAGAAGACTGAGGGGGGACTTGATAGGTATTTAAAATAGAGATGTATATATATATATATTTACTATTATTTGTTTCTTTTTGTATTTCCCAGTTTGTCTTCTTTTGCACATCGCCTGCTTGTCAGTCTTTGTGCGTAGTTTTTCATAGATCCTGTTGCCTTTCTTTGTTCTACTGTGAATGCCTGCAAGTAATTGAATCTCAGGCTGGTGAGTGTACGGTGCCGTGTGTGTATATTGACATCGAGCTTTGAAACTTGGGGAATCACAGCGGATGGAGTTAAAAACATCCTATACACATTCTGGAAGTACTCAAAGCACTTTGTGGCTACTTAAGTCCACTGTTGTCATGTCGGAAATGTGACAGCTAATGTGTGCACGGAGAGCTCTCACAGACACGGTAAAATGCATCCGAGAAGTTTCTCATGATTAATGCAAGGGATGAGGTAACTCGTTTATGCAGAGTCTGCTGTCACAAACAGCAGGAGGATAATGACCCAAAATAAAAGTGTAAGTGATGAGCAACACGGATAAAATGCTGGAGGAACTCAGCAGGTCAGGCAGCATCTATGGAGACGAGTAAACAGCCGTTCTTCCACTCTGAGACTCCTCCATAGTCACTGCCCGCCTTGCTGAGTTCCTCCAGCATCTTGTGTGTGTGTTCCTCTAGATTTCGAGCATCTGTTGTGTTTAAATTATTCCTGATGGTGGGATAGACCGCCCAGGTCTTTCTGCAGAAGTCCCAATCATCGACAATGACATGGGCCAGTTGGGCAAGATGTCCTATCTCTGGGCTGAGCACTTTGTTCCGAAAAGCCCACACCAATGCAAGTGGAGCTCACCGCTGTGGCGGGAGCTCGATGGTGAGACAGGGGAACTGCTGAGATGTTGAGATGTTGATGAAAGCTTGCAATTGCTTGCTCAGTGGGTGGTGGGGGGGGGCTGGTGCTTTATGTTGGAACAAGTGGGGAGAGGGGGAAAGACGGGGAGGAGTGATGATTTGTTGCTGTTTGTCTGTGGGAGGGGGAGAGGGTCTTTGTAGTCTTCAATTTTTTTCTGGCATTCCTTCTTTTTTCTCTCTCTGTTTTGTGGATGTCTGTCAGGATTTCGGGTTGTATACTGTTTACATTCTCTGGCAATAAATTAAACCATTTAACCTATTGAACTACTGACTTACGGAAGTGAGCTTAAGCAATATTGGTGAGGACACCCTTTAGGCCACAGTCTCCAGAGAATTTTGGCTCTGCTCCTCATTGTAAAGCTCAAAGTTCAAAGTAAAGTTGTTATCAAAGTGCATATATGTCACCATATACAATATTGAGATTGATTTACTTGTGAGCGTACTCAATAAATGTATACACTAATAACGACAACAGAATCAATGAAAGACCCACACAAAATCAACGTGCAAAAGACAACAAGCTGCAAACACATAAAAAGGAATAAATACGAGGGGTGATTAAGCCCGTGGCCTAAGGTAGAAGGAGATGGGTTATACAGCTCTTGTTACGTGCACGTGCAGTTCAACTCTTTGTGTGATTATGCAGAAAGTTTGAAGTTAATAAATCATCGGGGTGATTGAGGTCCAAGATGCATATGCTCCACAACCGCTGGACTAAGTGTGTAAACGTAGGAGGGGACTATGTTGCAAAATAAATGTGCTAGGTTTGCTAAATTTGACTTATTCTACCTTAGTCCATTAACATCAATCACCCCTCGTAGTAATAATAATAATAATAAATAAATAAGCAATAAATGAAGAGTCCTTGAAAGCAGGTCCATTGGTTATGGAAATATATCAAGTGAAGTTGTTCCCTTTGGTTCAAGAACTTGACGGCTGAGATGTAAGAACCTGTTCCTGAACCTGGTGGTGTGAGTCCTGAGGCTCCCGTACCTCCTTTCCAAAGGAATCAATTCAGAGTTGAGGTTATCCTCACTGGTTCGGGAACTTGATGGCCGAGAGGTAAGAACCTGTTCCTCATCCTGGTGGTGTGAGTCCTGAGGCTCCCGTACCTCCTTTCCAAAGGAATCAGTTCAGAGTTGAGGTTATCCTCACTGGTTCGGGAACTTGACGGCTGAGAGGTAAGAACCTGTTCCTCATCCTGGTGGTGTGAGTCCTGAGGCTCCCGTACCTCCTTTCCAAAGGAATCAGTTCAGAGTTGAGGTTATCCTCACTGGTTCGGGAACTTGACGGCTGAGAGGTAAGAACCTGTTCCTCATCCTGGTGGTGTGAGTCCTGAGGCTCCCGTACCTCCTTTCCAAAGGAATCAGTTCAGAGTTGAGGTTATCCTCACTGGTTCGGGAACTTGACGGCTGAGAGGTAAGAACCTGTTCCTCATCCTGGTGGTGTGAGTCCTGAGGCTCCCGTACCTGATGGCAGCAGCGAGAAGAGAGCGTGTCCTGGGTGGTGGGGGGCGTGATGATGGATGCTGCTCTCCTGCGGCAACGTTTCATGTAGATATGCTCAGTGGCGGGGAGGGCAGTATCCACTACCTTTTTGTAGCATTTTCAGTTCAAGGGTATTGGTGTTTGTATACTAGGCTGTGATGCGGCCAATTAACACACTCTCCAATGCGCATCTATAGAAGTTTGTCAAAGTTTTAAATGTCATGGTGAATCTCCACAATCTCCTAAGAAAGTAGAGCAGCTGCCCTGCTTTCATCAGAATTGTACTTAGCTGCTGGGCCCAGGGCAGGTCTTTTGAAATAAACTTAAAGTGGCTCACCACCTCCGACGAGAACTGGCTCATGGTCCTCCGGTTTCCTCTGGTCCTCCGGTTTCCTCTTCCTGAAGTCCACAATCAGCTCCTTGGTCTTAGTGACATTGAGTGAGAGGCTGTTGTTATGGCACCACTCACCCAGATTTTTAATCTCCTTCCTATATGCTGATTCGTCACCGGCTTTGACTCAACTAATCCCAGGGAAGTTGAGAAGGGTGAATGATGATTAACATTCTATTGAAACTCAAAACGGAATCTGAAGGGGCCACTTTCTAGACGATGGCGGAAGGGAGCAGTTAGGAGCACGTCTTGTTTTGTTTTTATTTTACTTAGAGATATAGCACAGAAACAGCCCTGCCGGCCCAACAGAACCACGCCATCCAGTTTCCATCATGTCACCACTTAATCTACTAATCGATTTTGGAATGTGGGAGGAAACTAGACCACACAGAGTATACTGAGGCAGCCTACAGCGAAGAAGTCATCACCCTGACACAGTGGTGTCAAGAAAACAACTTCTCCCTCAATGTCGCAAAAACAAAGGAGCAGGTTGTGGATTACGGGAGGAATGGAGACAGGCTAACCCCTATTGACATCACCGAGGATCTTGCGAGGTCTGTACATAAAGGCTGTGGTGAAAAAGGCACAACAGCGCCTCTTTCACCTCAAAGAAGTTGGTATGGGCCCCCAAATCCTAAGAACATTCTACAAGGACGCAGCTGAAAGCATCCTGATTGGCTGGTATGGGAACTGTACCTCCCTCAATCGCAGGACTCTGCAGAGAGTGGTGCTGACAGCCCAGCGCATCTGGAGATGTGAACTTCCCACTATTCAGGACACTTACAAAGACAAGTTTGTAAAAAGGATCATTGGAGACCTGAGTCACCCCAACCACAAACTGTTCCAGCTGCTGCCATCCAGGAAATGGTACCACAGCATAAAAGCCAGGACCGACAGGCTCCGAGACAGCTTCTTCCACCAGGCCATCAAACTGATTAATTCATGGTGATACAATTGTATTTCTATGTTATATTGAATGTCCTGTTGTACATACTATTTATAAATTACTATAAATTGCATATTGAACATTTAGACAGAAACGTAAAGATTTATACTCCTCGTGTCTATAAAGGATGTAAGAAATAAAGTCAATTCAATTCAATTCACGCGGTCACAGGGAGAACGTACAAACTCCTTACAGACAGTGGTGGGGATTGAAACATGGTTACTGGCATTGTCGTAGTGTTAGCCTAGCTGCCAAGCTACCAATGTCAACCTTCCCATTCCCATGGCCTCCTCTACTGCCATGATGAGGCCAAACTCAGGTTGGGGGAGCAACACCTCATATACCGGCTGGGTAGTCTCCAGCCCCTTGGTATGAACATCGAATTCTCCAACTTCCGGTAATTCCCTCCCTCTCCCTTCCCCCATCCTACTTTCACTCTGCCTCCTCTTCCAGCTGCCTATCACCTCTCTCATGATTCTGCCTTCTTCTACTACCCATAGTGCTTTCACCTTAGGTTCCTTCTTCACTTCTCCAGCCTATCCCCTCCCTGTTTCCCCTCCCCCACCCCTTGATCTTTCCTCTGATTGGTTTTCCACCCTCTCCCCCACCTTCTTTATAGGGCCCCTGCCCCCTCCTTCTTCAGTCCTGAAGAAGGGACTCTGCCCGAAATGTTGACTGCTCGTTTCAACGGATGCTGCCCGACCTGCTGAGTTCCTCCGGCTTGTTTGTACGTGTACAATGTCAATCTCGTTGACCCTGAGCAACACACAAAATGCTGGAGGAACTCAGAAAGTCAGGCAGCATCTGTGGAGAGGGAATAAGCAGCCACGCTTTCGGGCTGAGACCCTTCATCAGTCCTAACCTGCCAAGTTCCTCCAGCATTTTCACTCTTGCGTGGCCTGGATTTGCGACATCTGCAGCATATCTTGTGGCATTGACCTAGTGGGTTACTGGAAGACACAGAGCCTGACTGGAAACAGCGCAAGGCAAAGAATAGTTCAGCTGTCAAGACGGAAGCAGAGAGATATTTTCAAATGTGAAAGCAGTAGTGATAATGGAACTAATATGACAGCTGCTTCAGAGAACTAGCAGGGACGTAAGGTAATGGGGGGCAGAGCCAGCCAAAGGTCTGTTAGAGATCATTCTTCCACACAACGAGCTGTTAAACAGATACCTAAAAGGAAGCTGGAAACAGATTCAAAAATAACTTTCAAGAAGAATATAGATAAATATTTCAAGGGGAAAAACTGCAGAGGGACGTTGACATGAGAGATTCTGCAGATGCTGGAAATCCAGAGCGACTCACAGCATCTGTGGAGGAGAATTAAGAGTCAACCGAACGGGTCAAGACCCTTCTTCAGGTCTCCTGATGAAGCCACTTGACCAAAAAGGTTGGCTCTTTATTCCTCTCTGTAGATGCTGTCTGACCTGCTGAGCTCCTCCAGTATTTTGGGTGCGTTACTCTGTACAGCACTGTGCAGGAGACTTCAACACCCTAGATTTTTTTAAAATTTGTTTTCAGATGGAATGGCCTCCACAGAGCCCTGCCTTCAACACATTCGAGGTTGTTTGGGAATACCTGGTGAGGCAGAAGTAAGCAAGATAGCCAAAGTCCGCAGAAAAACTGTGGCAGGCTCTCCAAGATGCTTGGAGCAAGCTACCAGCAGATTTTCTTGTAAAACTACAGGAAGCGTACCTAAGAGAATCGATGCAGTTTTAACGGCAAAGGGTTAAATATTGATTAGATCTAGTTTATTACTGTTTACTGCTTTTTATAATTTTTTTTTGATATTTAGAAACTTTTATTTCCATTCAGACTCCGGAGGATAATATAAGCCAGCACTCAGAGGAGACAATATCCTCAACTGCGCACTGATGATGGCTTCACGGTTGGAGCCGAAATGCCGTAAAAGTTTTTCCAAGCTTGGCGATCAACCAAGCTTATAAATATCCAACCACAGATACCAATCTTCCACAATATTTTAAACCTTTCATTTCAATTATTTTTGGAATAATTACAGATAATTACAGATATTTTCTACATGCGCCTCAGACTTTTGGACAGTACTGAGGCTGTGTGGAGAGTCCAGAGATTTTCTCAGCCCTGCTTTTGGCTGACTGAGGAAAAGAGATTTCAAAGATTATGACCACTGGCACAGAAATCGTGGTCTACTGGACAGCAGCGATTCCCACCCTCCACCGTCCTGCTGAAACCTGGGCTACTTATAGTCGGTGTCTCAAGGGACTTTAGAGATGCCACAAAAATGATTCCTGCCCAACCTGCAAAGTACAGGAAGAGAAAGTAAACTGACAGGTCCCTGGCCAAAAGCCCCAAATGCTCACACTCAGACGAGCTCCAGGGAACAGGACCACCTCGCTCACACACTTGAGGACAGGCTCTTGAAATAAACACTGTCATAACAGGTTTTCAGGTAGACGGAGGAAAAGATTCAAGGACTTACTGTAAAGCCTTCGTGAATAAATACAGAACCCACTCTACTTGAGAGTCCCTGCAGAAGGAACATTAGGGATTACGTTGAGAGCCTCAAGTCCATGTATGAACAAGACACAGAAACCTCTGTGTAAACAGCAGAGGAACACACGGTATAACAAAATGCTCAAAGTTCAAAAAGCTCAAAGTACGTTTACGTCACCATACGCGACCCTGAGAACAATTTACTTGTGGGCATACTCATGAAAGACCCGCACAAAGTTGGGTGTTCAATCAGTGTGCAAAAGGCAGCAAACTGCAAATCCAATAAATAGATAAAAAATAAACATAAATAAATAAGCAATAAATATTGAGAACATGAGATGAAGAGTACTTGAAAGTGAGCCCATTGGTTATGGAAACATTTCAATGATGAGGCAAGTGAAGTTGAGTGAAGTTATTCCCTTTGGTTCAAGAGTCTGATGGTTGAGGGGTAGCAACTCTTCCTGAACCTGGTGGTGCGAGTCCTGAGGCTCCTGTACCATCTTCCTGATGGCAGCAGTGAGAAGAGAGCATGGCCTGGGTGGAGAGGATCTCTGATGATGGATGCTGCTTTCCTGCAACGGTGCTTCATGTAGATGTGTTCAATGGTGGGGAGGGCTTTACCTGTGATGGACTGGGCTGTAGCCACTACTTTTGTAGGATTTTCCTTTCAAGGGTATTGGTGTCTCCATAGTAGACTATGACGCAGCCAATCATTGTGCCCTCCACAGACATCTGTAGAAGTTTGGCAGTTTTAGATGTCATGCTGAAACTCTGCAAACTCCTAAGGAAGTGTAGGTGCTAACATGCTTTTATCATAATTGCTGGGCCCATGACAGGTCCTCCAATATAATAACACTGAGGAATTTAAAGTTTCTGACCGTCTCTGCCTACCTGCCTTATCAAGAATTTCCTCAATGGAAAGGCTTGTGGTCTGCACACTGAGCTCAACGCTTCTGATATGAGTTTCTATCGTGGACTGAGAGTGACTTTGCTTGGTGTCTCAGGGCTGAGTGTGTCCGGGTGTGGCACCCACGGCATCTCCCTCTCCCACCCCCATCCCTGCTCCCGGCACTCCTCCTCTGCCACCTGTCCCACACCCCTCCCATGGCGCTCCACCCTTGCCATTTCCAACATCCTTTGCTCCCACCAGATTTACAAACTCACTTTCCGCGCTACATTGACAAATACAGTACTGTGCAAATACCAATAAATAACGATATACGTATATGTGTCCCTAAGACTTTTGCACAGCACTGTATGTATGACACTGTTCTACAAAGTTTATTTATTTGTTTATTTATCTTCCTGTTTACTTATTTATTTTTATTTCTTTTGCATATTAGTTTTTTTGTCATCAACCTTCACTAACCTTCATGAACCCTGTTATATTTCTTTATTTTCCTATAAATACCCGCAAGATAATAAATCTCAGCAGAGTGATTATGGTGATACATTTGTACTTTGGTAATAAGTTTACTTTGACTTTGGCTAACGTGATTAATGAATTGTAATTTATGGGATTTTACTGACATGAAAAGATGGATCATTGAAACATCCCCTTCAGCTCACGTTGATCTTCAAACACACGTTGGTGTTGTATTTTCTCTAAACGTAGATCATAAGCAGTCACAGCACATGAACGGGCCTTGCAGCCATTCTAGTCAATGCTGAACTATTATTTGCCTAGTCTCATTGACCCATACCCCTCCGATCCATATACATTTCCAAACATTTCTTAAGCTATGAAAACAAACCTACATTCACCAGTTCACCGAGTCGCTCTTTCCACCCTCTCACCAACTTCTGAGTGAAGTTCCTCTTAAACACTTCACCTTTCACCCAGTCTCAGTGGAAAAACTCTGCCTGTCTGTACCTCTCACAATTTTATATACCTCTATCAGTCTCCCCTCATTTTCCTATACTCCAGGGAGTTAGGTCCAACCTTATTCAATCTTTTCCTTTAACACAGGTCCTTAAGTCCTGGCAACATCCTTGTAAGTTTTCCTCTGTACGCTTTCAGTCTGAATGATATCTGTCCTGTAGGTAGGTGACATTCTCATCAATTCTCCCCAATTCTACATCTCAGCTACCCTCTATGGGCAATTTACAGTGCATAATTAGACTACCAACTCACACAAAACACTGTCGTAGGAAAGCAGCATCCACCATTTGGGATCCCCACCACCTAGGCCATGCTCTCTTCTCCTTGTTGCCATCAGGTAGAAGGTACAAGAGCCTCATAAATCATACCACCAAGTTCATGAACAGTTACCACCCCTCAACAATCAGGCTCCCAAACAAAAGGACATAACTGCACTCACTTGTCTGTCCATTGAGATGTTCCCTTAACTAATGATTTCACTTTAAGGACTCTATCTCATTATCTCATGCTCTCATTTATTGCTATTTCCTTCTGTTTGCATTTGCACAGTTTGTTGTCTTCTGCACTCTGGCTGATCTTTCATTAATCCTGTTTACAGTTACTATTCTATAGAACTGCTGAGTATGCTGGAAGAAAAATTATTGTCAGGGTTGTATAGGGTGACATATATGTATTTTGATAATAAAATTTACTTTGACATTTGAACATGTTTTTAGGATGTGGAGAGGAGCCAGATTGCCCAGAATTCTCCAGTTCTCCCTGTGGTCACAAGGGAGAAGATGCAAATTCCATGTCAATAGCACCCAAGGTCAAGAATGAGCCCATCACTTTGGCACTGAGAATCATTGGCTCTACCAGCCGTGCCACTGTTCATAAGATGACTTTGCACTTCAGAAGTAACTCATCTCACTTTCACATTGACTTTCAGATGGAGGCGCAAACCTTGCGCTGCAAACAGGTCTGGAATTGTTGGGATCCTCCGCGCCACAAAGTGGTGAGAAAGGAGACCTTCAGTATACTCAGGTCTGGGCAGCCGGAATGCTTGACTTTTAGGGAGTCAGGGATGAAGGGAAAAAGTAAGGTCTGGTGAACACTTTCAGTTTTAGTCTTTGCATATTCAACAAGCACAAATAGTTCGCCGAAAAACGTTTCGATACAATGAATTTATTACAAGATGACTGATGAAATTAGATAACAATAGTGTTCTATGAGAAGTTTCGATAAGTACATGGATGGGAATGGTATGGAGAACTCAGGTCCAGGGGCTTGGCAGGGACTGGATGGGCCGAAGGGCTTGTTTCTGTGCTGTAGTGCTCTATGATGCAGGGGCTCTATTTACATTTATATAAACTATATTACTTACAGTGTGATGTTGAACCCGTTTAAATCCGTGCACTCTTTCAATCTCATTGATAGCTTTCCCCCAGGTAGGTGATCAGCACAGCACACAATACTCCAAATTGGGCCTCACCAATGACCACCATAATGTCTTATAGTCTCATGGGCTTATCTTGTGACTCACTATCTTTTCATCCTGTAGGCAAACCATGAGACCGAGTTATTCCCCTTCTGGTATCACATCAAGAAACACGAACAATGAACACCTGTCTGCTGCTGCTCGTCTCAATGATTCCCAGGTAGAGAGACACAGGAAGAGAAATGCAATTACAGGACACAGAGTGGGCGTCTCAGCAGACTCTGGGGGAAGCAAGAAAATATCCTAACGGTGTCAGGGTAGACATTGCCGAGGTGCGTCCATTGGAAGAAGGGTTACGGGACAGCAGGGCAAGGATTAGGGTAACGTCCAAGCAAGGATAGTGTGTAGTCAACCCTGGCAACAAAGGCTAATGAAGAAAGGTCTTTGAAGATCATACCTTCACTTTTTGTTGGTGAGGTGGAGATACAACCCTGCCAAAGGAGGTGTAAGGTGCTCCTTCCCTCCGCTAGCCTGCAGCTCACCCTTGGGCAAGGTGTAGCACCTGTTTAGACCCAGATCAGGGTCACATGAAACCACGGGAGCGGTGGTGGATGGTCATATGAGCAGCCGGTGCAGATCACAAGTCCTGTGCGACCACTGACGCCAGGCAGACAATCTCTGAAGAGTGTTGATAATGGCTGGAGTCACCCGTCTGGTCAAGACACTGCCCAGAAGAAGGCAGTGGCAAACCACTTCTGTAGAGGAATTTTTCAAGAACAATCATGGTTATGGAAAGGCCATGATGGCCCATGTCATACGATGTGGCACATAATGAACAAATCTTCCCCTCGCACAGCTTGGGTCTGGAACCAGTTGGAATATGGAGACAAAATAAAGATGTAACCAAAGGATGCAAGGCACACAACAACAAGGAGGCGATTACTTTACTAACTTCAATTGACTTTTAACTACTGATGGTTATCGACTGCTGGAGAACTCGCACCACTCACATCTTTACCTCGGGAAACTGTGAGCAGTTTCAAACTCCTGGAAGTGTACATCTTGCCCAACCTCTCAGGGTCCTAGAACACATTTTACACAATGAGAAAAACTCACCAATGCCCCTTTTTGAGGAGTCAAAGTCAAAGTCCTGTCCCGGGCCTTTGTGGTTCCTCATGCCAGTTTCCGTGGCATGAAGAGACTGAGAGTACGAGACTCCCCCCCCCGGATAGGACGCCAGTCTATCGCGAGGTTAACCCCCAGAATTTTGCCGGTACCCATTTTCAGCTGGGTGGACTGGAGCATTGTGTGGTTAAGTGCCTTGCTCAAGAACACACACACTGCCTCGGTTGGGCTCGAACTCACGACCTTCAGGTCGCTAGTCAAACACCCTAACCACTTGGCCACACATTTTTTGAAGAGACTGAAGATTATGCACATCTATATTCATGTCATTCTACAGACCTCCTAAGAAGTTGTATTACTGCGTGGTATGGAAATGGAACTGTGGCAGATATGAAGTCAAAACTGCCCAATGCATCGCCAGCCTCCTACCATCAAAGGCGGATATACAGAAAGGTGCTGGATGAAGCTGCAGAAGATTGTAAATCTAGTCAGCTCCATCTTGGGCACTAGCCTACAAAGTACCCAGGACATCTTTAGGGAGTGGTGTCTCGCAAAGGCAGCGTCCATTAAAGGACCTCCTAATATACAGTTTTTCTCTTTTTGCACATTTTTATAATGTATTCAATATATGTAACTGATTTACTTGTTTATTTATTATTGTTTTATTTTATTTATTATTATTTTTTCTCTCTCTCTGCTAAATTATAATTTTGCATTGAACTGCTGCTAATTTAACAGATTTCATGTCACGTGCTGGTGATAATAAACCTAATTCTGAGGGACTGCAACATCATGAAGGATCCCACCCACTCTGCTCATGGACTGCTTGTCCCACTCTCTGCAGGGAGGAGGCTATGTAGCATCCAAGCCAGGACCACCAGACTCAAAAACAGTTACTTTTATCAAGCAGTAAGGCTGATCAACACTTCCACCCATGAACTCACCTCCATACCCCCAACCACCACTACTTTATCATTTCCTGTCGGTCACCTTATGTACGGAAGCTCCAGTGTGTTGTGTCACTTTATGGACATACAATCAAACTATGTATATAAGCTATCTTATGTATTTATATTTATTGTGTTCTTTATCTTGTTATGTTTTTTTTGTGCAGCATTGAAGCCAAAGTAACAATTATTTAATTCTCTTTTACACTTGTGTACTGGAAATGGGAAATGACATGAAACAATCTTGAATCTTATAATGTGAATGGTGATTGATCCTGAAAGTAAGGGATTTGAACACAGACTGTTATGTTTGGTAACCCTACAACTTAAAAACTAATTGCAAGAAAAATACGGGAGTCCAGGAGAATGCGTCTTAGTTTGTACTTCAAGTGAAACGTATGCATATGACGTGGTGGTGTGATGACATATGCCATTTACGTACTTTTACAGATAACCTACCATGCATTATGCAATCAACAAATGATGCTTAATCAAACAATATATTTAGAATATTACTCAAATATTAGTGAAATATTAAATATGCAACACTCCTCGCTGCTTAGCTATAAATTCCAACTCAATATGGAATGCATCTCACCTATATACACAATATACGATATATACAACACAAACAGTTTATCAAATGATATACACAAGGAAGTCCACAGGTGCTGGAAATTCAAAGCAAAATGATTGAGGCACTCAGCAGGTCAGGCAGCATCTATGGAAATGAAATAAACAGTCAACATTTTGGACCAAGACCCTTCTTCAGGACAGGAAAAGATAGGGGAAGATGCCAGAATAAAAAGGTGGTGGGAGGGGAAAAAGGCTAGCTGGAAGATGAGAGGTGAAGACAGGAGGGTGGGAAAGGTCCAGGGCTAGAGAAGAAGGAATCTGAGAAAAGAGGGAAATGGACCATAGGAGAAAGGGAAGAAGGAGGACACGGGGGAAAGTAAAGGGTAGGGGAGAAGAAGCAAAAGGAAGGGGGTGGAATTTGTTTATAAGAAGGAGAAATCAATATTCATCCCATCAGGTTGGAGAGAACCAAATGGCCACTATCGGTAAGTGCTTATCAATTCTGTATTAAGCCCACCAAGACATTAAGAGCTGAGAAACCTCCTATTGTGTGTCATAGTTTTCATTTAAAATTTGTTCCAATGTCCATTAGTTATTAAGAAGAAAGAAGAACTGTCCTAATACTGGCCATGAATCAATTTTTGAAACTTGATACTATTACTATTGGAATCCAAGCCTGCCTTTGACAAGCCAATCTGCAATCTTTATTTCTGGCATAAAAGAGAGTAGGATGCTTTATGTACTCTAATCAGTTAAAGGGCTCTTCAAGCACACACTTTCAACTTCTGTCAAAAAGTCAAGAAAATATAATCTTGGGATTATAAACATTTGTAAAATCTCTAACTTCATGCCAAGATCTATCCTTGATCCATGCTTTCATCTCACCATCTAGTTTCTTTACCAGTTAAAGAATTTGTGAATGAAAGACCAGCGATTAAGATGTCATTGACAAATCATCAGTTGGCTCTCTATGCTCATGAAGCTGGCCAACAGACTCATAACTTGTCTCCGTCAACTGATGGGAATGATCTCCCCTTCTTTTCTCCATGACCACCTTCCCTCACCCCACCCTGAGCTCCCCACCCCAGCTCACCAGAAGATCCTGGTGAGGGAATAATGGAATCTGAAATTAGAGTGGTGGAAATCTGCTAAATTCACTCACTGTATCACCAAACAAATTAGTCCCACCTGCAGATGTTGGGCAAGACAGCCAGCATTCCCTCCCAACACTATCATGTGGAATTATTTTAGGGTCTAAATTACTGGAATCTTTAACTTAGAACATACGGCCTGAAGACTTATCTAATGTTAATGTTATCTTAATGTTCTTTATCAAGCATAGCACTTCCTCCTCCTAAACAAGATGAGGTTGCTAAACAAGGTAAGAGCCCAGGGCATTACAGGAATATGGATAGAAGATTGGCTGACTGGAGGCTAATGTATGGCAATAAGCAATTTTGAATTTTCAAATGTATCCCTGTTCCTTCATCATTGTTCTCCAAAGCACTGACATCCCCAATGCATCTCCACTGTAGGACCAGCACTCACAAAATTCAGGAGGAACTCAGCAGGCCTGGCAGTATCTATGGAAAAGAAGTGCAGTCAGCATTTCGGGCTGAAGTCCTTCAGCGGGACTGGAGAAAAAGTGCTGAGGAGTAGGTTTAAAGGGGGTGGGGGAGAGAAACACAAAATTATAGGTGAAACCTGGAGAGAGGGATGAAGTAAAGAGCTGGGAAGTTGATTAGTGAAAGAGACAGAAGGCCATGGAACAAAGGAAATGGGAGGGGAGCACCAGAGGGAGGCAATAAAAAGGCAAGGAGATAAGTTGAGAGAGGGAAGAGGGGATGGGAAATGTTGAAGGAGGGGTGTTGGGGGGCATTACTTGAAGGTTGAGAAATTGATGTTCATGCCATCAGGTTGGAGGCCACACAAACAGACTATAAGGTGTTGTTCCTCCAACCTAAGTGTGGCCTCATCACAACAGTGGGGGAGGCCATGTAAGGACATATTGGAGTGGGAATGGAAGTGGAATGAAAATGGGTAGCTAGTAGGAGATTCCACTTGTTCCAGTGCTGGACGCGGAGGCTGGGGGGATGGTAGGTAGACTTCCACATGAGGCAACACTTCACCTGTAAGTCTGTTGGGGTAATTTACTGTGTTTTAGTTACCTATATTTTTTTTACTTCAATTCATAATTCAAGTCAGAATAACTGATGTCAAGCTTAAGGTAGGCATTTTTGTTGGTCCACAAAACAAACAGGTCATCAATGTCAGGCAATTCGAAGAACTTCTAGTGGGACTGGAGAAAATCGCATGGAAGGCATTCAAGGGTGTTGTTGAAAATTTTCTTGGCAACTGTAGAGCACCAAACCACTGATTGACAACATGCTTCAAGCATACAAAACCATGAAGTGCAACATGTCACTAAAGATTCATTTTCTGCATTCCCATTTAGACTTCTCCCCTGCAAATCTTGGCGCTATCAGTGACGAGCATGGTGAAAGGCTTCACCAGGACATTGCAGTCATGGACAAATGGTATCAGGGCAACTGGAATCCATCAATGCTGACTGATTATTGTTGAACACTTTAACAAGAAGCCTCAGACACCGAGTCCAAATGCAAACTGTCAACAGCTTAGTTTTAGCTTAGTTGAACTATTGCAAAGCATCAGCACCATTATGCAATTAAACACTTAATATTCAATAAAAGTCTATTTCTTGTTTCTCCAAATTCCTATGTGTTACAAGCAGTCTAAAATTATGTTTGTGCTCAGTTTCAAGCAGCCTGTCATAAACAAAAAAAAATGCTGAGGAAGCAACACTTTCGAAAAATATTTGTTGTCCGGTGTAGTTCTCTACTTCATCAGATTTTGTTTCTACTTTAGATGTAAATGTTATTGCCATGTCATCTTGTACTAGAACCTCTACCAGACATTTCACAGCTCACCACAGATCTTTCAGCCCAAGATGTTGTGACTAATTTTTAATCTAATCTAAAATCAGTCCAGTCTGTCCCTCCTACAAAGCTCTCAATTTTCCGGTCACCCATGTGCCTATCTAAGAGTTTCTTAAATGCCCCTTATGTATCTGCCTCCACCATTACCGCAAGTGGATGTTCCACACACGCAACTCCTTGTGTGAAAAATCTTCCTCTGTCATCCTCCCGGTACTTTCCTCCAATCACCTTAAAATTATGCCCCCCTCCCCCTGCATATTAGCCATTTCCGCCCTGGGAGAAAGCCTCTGGCTAGCCACTCAATCAATGCCTCTCATCATCTTACTTACTGCCTACTACACCACTGGCGTTCAGGGCAATAATGAAGGTCTTCCATCTCTGGTGGTGCTCAGGGCTTCCTTCGTCACGTCAGTAGCTGCATTTCAGTTGTCACTGCTGCCAGTCATCCAAGTTCCTGTGTGGAGAATCTGGAATACAGTAGCAATCAGATGTACAGTAGAAGGATTCTTCATTGCTGCTTCCATAACAATTTTGTTTGACCAGTCGGGGCAGCTGAACCCCTGAGCCTGGAGGACCTGCTGGCCACTCTTATCCTTTGACCCTACCAAGAGCCAAAGGATGTAGCCCTGACTCTGGCCAACGTAGCTCTCCAGGTCATTAAGGTATGCAAACCTCCAAACCCAACGACAAGGTTGTGGTCCACTTGGAGGTCTTATCAGCTTGTACACATCTAACCACTTTTCTCATCCAAAGAGAAAAGCCCTGGCTCACTCAATATGTAAGACACCCTCTGCACCCTCTCTAAAGCTTCCACATTCTTCCTTTAATGAGGGAATCAGAATTGAACACAATTCCCCAAGTTCAGCCTAACCAGGGCTGCAACATTATCTCATGCCTCTTATTGAAGTATCAACTTTTAAAAGAAGACCATAAGACCATGTAACATTTTAAGAGCAGAATTAGACCATTCAGCCCTTCAAGTCTCCTCTGCCATTCAATCATAGCAGATGTATTATCCCTCTCAACTGCATTCTCCTATCTTCTCTCCATAAGCTTAGACTCATTTATGAATGAAGAACCTATCAACTTCTGTATTAAATATACCCAATGACTTGGTCTCCACAGACTTCTGTGGCAATGTATGTCACAGATCCACCAGCCTCTCATTGAAGGAATTCCTCCTCATCTCTGTCTAAGGCAGGGTTTTCCAACCTGGGGTCCATGGACACCGTACTTAACAGTATTGGTCCACAGCATAAAGTAGGTTGGAACAATTTGTCTGAAAGGACATCCTTCTACTCTGATGCTATGTCCTCTGGTCCTAGACTCCCCAACTATAAGAAACATCCTGTCTATGTTTTCTCGATCTACTTTTTTTACTTAAGCCATCACCCCCACTGGAGCATTGGCTTCCGAGAGTCCTCTGTCCTGGGTCAATTCTTCAGTTGTCCCCATCTTTGAATATCCTTCCTCTCCCAGGGGTGAGGCATTTGGAGGTTCTGTTGCTGTTTCTGTAGTACAGGTTCTTTATGAGATAAGCGTGCACCCCTCCTTTCGCGGCCGGGCTTGGGACCATCCATGGTGGAGTTCCACTCTATCCAGGCCTTTCAATGTTCAAAAGGTTTCAGAGAGAGCTCTCCCACCTTCTTATAAACTCCAGTGAGTAAAGCCCTAGAGCCACTGAAAGCTCCTCGTACATTAATCTTTTCACTCCCGGGATCATTCTCACGAACCTCCTCCGGACCATAAAGTGGCAGCTTTTCAGCCCCAACCTTCATGTAGTGTGGCTGGTTCACCATTCATTGAAGATTGTTTTCTGGATTTGTGGCTATTGCAATTCAGCTTCTTTCAAAGTTTCACCAAAGTTTGAACATATGAACCAAGAAGTAACTGTTGTAGTAGTATGCTCACTCAAGTCAAGTGTGATGTTCCCCTAAGAGGTTGGCTCTTGGAGGGTCCTCAAGTGGCTGAGAGGACGATTCTGAGATCTACATGTTCTGGTAGGGAGGATTACCTCAATGGAGAATGCTCGTGCATGATTTTATTTAATGTGGAGAAGCTGATACATAGGCAGCCATCTCATCGTCCTTGACAAATCGGGACCAGAGTCCAGTGGCACAGAATGCAAGGTGACTGGGGGTCATTCTATGCCTTCATAGCCGTTGTGATGTGTCATCATCTTCCAGCAGCTCCTCCATTGAGGTTGAGCTTTTGGTTGGATCACTCTTTGCCTGCAATCTCCCCCTTGACATTACCACCACGAGTGACACCACAAGGAGATAAGCACCAGATGGCTAAACTCTAGGTGACATCTCTCTTGGGATCTCAGGAACTCAAAAATCATAAAATATCTCAAAAACCTCTCCTCCATGAAAAAGCTGATGCTCCTCGGCAAACTAATGTATTGACCCTATAAAGTGTCATGTTCCTTTCCTTGGGTCTTACATCAAAGAAAAAGAAAGAAAAAAGCACAGGGTGGATCTGTTTAAAAACATGCTTATTGCTTGAAAGGAGAAGCACCTCTACTCCTCAGTGGATAGCAGGTGGCTTCTGATTTACAGCTTATAAAGTTCTTTTTTTTACAGAAGTTTTCAGCCTATTCTTCTGCTGTTCGTTGACCTCCACTTAGCAGCTGCAGTGCTCAAGGCCAGACAGTGCATCAAGCTTTCCTAAGCACCCTGGGATTATACAGGTTCCATTTTGTCACATTGCGAGATTAAATACATAAAATATCTCAAAGTTTCGAGTATACTTCCACAAAAGATTCTTAGCTTTCTTGAGTTTTGGTACTCCCATGACTTTATTTTGCTTTGTCTACACTCCATAGGGTGTGTACAACATTCTTTTTATTTCAATGATTCATTTATTGGCATTCAGCCTTCCTGTTTCTTTCCATTGACTCATGGGCATAATGCTGAAATGGTATGTTACCCATTCCATTTATCTGGATGTTAACTCCTCTGCCAGCTGTGCCTTTTTCTCCTCTGCACTCACTGGCCAGTTTATTAGGTACATCCTGTACCTAATAAACTGGCCATTCAGTGAATGTTCATGGGCTTCTACTGCTGTAACCCATCCACTTCAACGTTTTTTCTTAATTATTATAAGACCACAAGACCATAGGATATAGGAACATAATTAGGCCATTTGGGCCATCGAGTCTACTCTACCATTTCTGGCTGATTAATTTCCCTCTCGGCCCCAACCTCCTGCCTTCCCTCTGTATTCCTTCAGGGCCTGACCAATCAAGAATCTGTCAACCTCTGCCTTAAATATAC